>NC_053128.1:30608218-30740718 GCF_010015445.1 Perca fluviatilis | reverse complement strand
TACATGGAGTCTGGTGGAAATATGCAAAAAAAGTCACATATATCTTAGCAGAAAGTTGAGAAATGTTGCGTTTACTCAAAGAATTTCTAATATAGGTTTACTTCACACAAGAGCAGCCATTTTCCCCTGTTGCCATGGGAACGCTATGAAGTGACGTAATTACGCGACGTGAACATCATCGAAAAGCAGGGTGTTGGAGGTTGAATTTGACATGTTGTACTTTGAGTCTCTTAAGTTCGTATCCAATAAGAAAGCTATCTTAATATCTGATGTCTACTCACATTTCTTTGTCTAAGTGCTCCTGCTGTCTATATTATTATTATTATTATTATTATTATTATTATTATTATTATTATTAACGATTTTTGAAATCGTTAATAATATTATAAATCGTTTCTGTCTCTTTTGTATCTTTTATTTTATATTACTTTTATTTTTACTTTAATATTATATTATTTGTATATATTTTTGTATCTTATTTGTTTACTTATTGCAGTGACTGAATATCTGTAAACTATTTTTGGAAATTAAGTTTAAAAAAAGCAGGGTGTTGGAGGAATCACTGTTTTTTTCTCTTTTTCATCAAACCACATTTTTTGCAAGTTTCCGCAATTTCATCGCATAAAATTGCATAAATATCATATATAGCATTTTCCATCACATTTTTTAAGAAAACGTGCCGCATAATCAAGGATTTTTGCCCCCAACAATCACAAAAAAACTCAGCGTTTTTCTGGAAGGACTGGTTATAGTTCTAAAATTACAATTTAATCGTGTAAACAATAAGCGAGAGCTGCAGGGCTCCGTGTTTCTGCTCACACCGTGTGCTGCCAAGTCGATTTTGGCTGAAGTGGGTCGTAATCTGAGCTAAAGCTTTCAGTTTCTGGCAGTCGGATTGTGGAGGGATGGAAAGATCTTTTCCAACATGTTAATCCTCGTCAGCTAAGAGAGAAAAAATTTATCTTTTTCGAATGGAAACAAGATTTATGGATGTGTGGTTACAGTTTTTTCGAGGGAGAAGCTACCAAATCATGTTGGCGTCTTTTTTTATGGAAATTACAGGTTTTGTTTTTATTTAACCTTTATTTATTCGGGGGTGGTTCACTGAGAGAGAGCCTCTCTTTTGCAGGAACGACCTGATCACATTCCCCCAGTTCCACATTCATACGTCTGATCTGCTGGCCACTGAGCAGCTCCACTGGAGCGGTTGGGGGTAAAGGGCCTTGCTCAAGGGCACCTCAGTGGTGGTGATGATGGGAGGGACAAGCGCTGCTCTTTCACTTTCCCCCACCCAGATTTTTATCCTGTCGGTCTGGGGATTGAACCAACGACCTCCCGGTCACAAGCTCGCGTCTCTAACCTTAAAGCCGCCACTGCCAATATACAATACTGTCATAATGGAGAGAGAGAGAGAGAGAGAGAGAGAGAGAGAGAGAGAGAGAGAGAGAGAGAGAGAGAGAGAGAGAGAGAGAGAGAGAGAGAGAGAGAGAGAGAGAGAGAATTTCATTTCCAAAAAGCCTTGTGTTGCCTTTCCATTGACCAGGAAACTTTCTGTTTTTCTGGGTCAAAATTTAAAATGCACACGTTTGGGTCGTCTTTTTTTCGACACTTTTGTCGCTTTTCCCGATGTTTTTGTCGCTTTTTTCATCGTTTTTGTCACATTTTTCAATTTTTTTTGTCATTTTTTTCATCGTTTTTGTCACTTTTTTCAAATTTTTTTCAAATTTTTTTTGTCACTATTTCCAAAGTTTTTGTCGATTTACTTTTCTGCGCTTTTTCGCTACCCCGCGTTTTGAATCTTTTTCCGACTTTTTTGTCACATTTTTCGTCGTTTTTGTCACTTTTGTTACTTTTGTCAATGTTTTTGAAGCTTTTCCCGACGTTTTTGTAACTTTTAAAAACATTTTTTGTCACTATTTGCAAAGTTTTTGTCGATTAGTTTTCTGCGCTTTTTCACGATTTTTTTTTCCCCCGCGTTTTTGAATCTTTTTCTGACTTATTTGTCACTTTTTTCAACATTCTTTTATCGTTTTTTTATTTTCAAATGCTATAAAATTTAAAAAGAAGAAACCAAATTCAATGAAAGTAGGGAACTGATCATTTATTTTACTTGTGAAGAGCGTTGTACGGAACCATCCAAGTTATTATTATCTTTAAATTTGGTTGAAAGAAAACCCAAATTTCTGATGTAAAAGCTTTTTGAAAATGGGTCAAATCTGACCCGAGGACACCAGGAGGGTTGAGCTATTTATCTGAGGGTTTCTTTCGTTGTCTTCCTCCAGCTTTCGAGCGAGGCCACTGCTACGAGCCGTACCTCCAGAACGGAAACTTCACGACCTCTGACCCGCTGTACGGTGTCGGCGCGGTGGTCCAGTTCACGTGCGACGCGGGTCACGCTCTGGAACAAGGCCCGCCCGTCATCGAGTGCATCAGTGCGAGGGATCCCTACTGGAATGACACAGAGCCGCTATGCAAAGGTAACCCTGAAAGGAAAACCGTTTTGGTAACACTTTACCTGAAGGTAAGATAAGAGTGACATGACACTGTCATGAACACATGACACATGAACTCTAACCCTAACCATAACTTGTCATGACAAAAACCAAACCAGACACTTAGTACCCTCGGATTAGGGTGGCACCTAAATCATGGTTGCAGCTGTCGCCGTGGTCCTGCTACGCTCTGCAGTGCCCTGCTACACCCTGCTACGCCCTGCTACGTCCTGCTACACCCTGCTACGTTCTACTACGCCCTGCTACACGCTGCTACGTCCTGCTACGCCCTGCTATGTCATGCTACGCTCTACTACGCCCTGCTATGTCATGCTACGCTCTGCAGTGCCCTGCTACGTTCTACTACGCCCTGCTACACGCTGCTACGTCCTGCTACGCCCTGCTATGTCATGCTACGCTCTACTACGCCCTGCTATGTCATGCTACGTTCTGCAGTGCCCTGCTACGTTCTACTACGCCCTGCTACGTTCTACTACGCCCTGCTACACGCTGTTACTGCCCTGTTACTGACGCGACTGCAGTCCCTGCTACGCTTCTACTACGCCCTGCTACACGCTGCTACGTCCTACCGCCTGCTATGTCATACTACGTTCGTACCCTGCTACGTCCTGCGCATGCCCTAGCTATGCCGTGCTACGTTTACTACGCCCTGCTATGTCATGCTACGTCCTGCTACCTCACGCCTGCTATGTCATGCTACGTTCTACTACTTCTGTTACGTCCTGTTACGTCCTGCGCGTCACGCTATGCTAATACGCCCTGCGTCATGTTACGTCCTGCTACGTCCTGCTTGCCCTGCTACGTCATAGCATTGCACGGCCTATACATCCTACATTTGCCCTGCTATGTCATGCTACGTTCTACTACGCCCTGCTATGTCATGCTACGCTCTGCAGTGCCCTGCTACGTTCTACTACACCCTGCTACTAACCCTAACCCTTACCCTTAAAAGAAGCGTTATGTCATAAATGTTTATGACAGGTTCATGACAGTGTCATGGCACTCTCATGTAGATACTGTAAGGCAGTTTAAGCTGTTCATAAGCCCATAAACAGTCTTGTATTTTGTTTTAATTTTTCCGAGCCAAGGGTTAAGTCAGTGAATGCAACTCAGCTATCTAGACAACGTTTTACCATCGCGAGACTCAATTCTACTAGTAGCCACTCATGCCTCCCTGCATGGACACTGCTTAACGCTGTCTGTGCCAGAGCTAGAGGCCAACACAACGCAGTGTATCATCCAGAACAACATCAGCTGTGATTGTAAACTAACCTGTTACCGGAGCCAAGTAAAGTTCGTAAAAGAAGATCCTTTGTCGTGTGTCTCTATATACCCACGCACCACCAAAGTGATACCACAGTTTCATATATTTCACCTATTCAGTAAACTCTTAACTGCTCGCTCTGGCTCGATTATAACTTCATACAACTTTATAATTTGTGAGGTTTTCTCATAGAAAACCCTAAATTGTTATACAAGGCTACTTGTTCTGCTCTATTTTGTGTTTCGTTCACACAAAAAATGCCTTCCAAGAGCAGTGTTTATTATGAAGTAGGGCTGGGCGATAATTCAATATTATAATTTATTGTCTTTCAGTGGAATCATATCATGGTTAAATCATATATAGATTATCGTGATTATACAATTGCGTTGTCTGAATTGATAATAACAAGCACATACTGACTCAATTTTCTCAGAAAATCTGCATTTTGAGAGAATATCATTTGAAGAATTGTAGATTTGTTTTAACATCCCACTGTTTTTGTACACGCATGTAAACATAGTCCGTACAGTACGCTCATCTCATCCGTGGAAGCCGCTGCGTTGTTTAGACTGAACAGTCGCTTCTCGTTGTGTCACACCTAAACCCACCTCAAAACCAGCTCTGATTGGTCGGTCGTTTGGCGAACGGCTCCAAATTTCCTCTATCTCAAGATGCCAGACTGATCTGGGAGTGGAAAACTGGAGCTCGCCAGATCAGGACGCTCTCACGAGGCTCATGTCATTCCCCCTCTCTCTTCCCTTTCATGTCTAAGCTGTCCTGTCACAAAAAAAATCTAAAATAAAAAGAGAGATGACATCGGATTTAGTTGAAACTGAGACTCTAAAGGAGATTTTTTGCGTCTGTAAGTAACGCTAAGTTTTGTTTTCTAACTTTAGCGTCTTTAATTTGTCCTCATGTCTCTCTCTCTCTCTCTCTCTCTCTCTCTCTCTCTCTCTCTCTCTCTCTCTCTCTCTGCAGCTCAGTGTGGGGGCGACCTGACCGGTCCGGGTGGGGTGATCCTGTCTCCAAACTGGCCCGAGTGGTACGGAGAGGGAGAGGACTGCAGCTGGAGGATACATGTCGGCGAAGACAAACGGGTGCTGCTTGATGTTCAACTGTGAGAAACACACACACAGAGACACATACACACACAGTCTCACACACAGACACACACACATGCACACTTGCACACACGCACGCACGTACACACACAGTCACACACACACGCACACAGACACACACACACACACATGCACACACACACACACACACAAAGTCACACACACACACACACAGTCACACACACACACAGACACACACACACACACACACACACACACACACACAGACACACACACACACACACAGACACACACACACACACAGACACACACACACACACAGACACACACACACACACAGTCACACACACACACACAGTCACACACGCACACACGCACGCACGTACACATACAGTCACACACACATGCACACACACACAGTCACACACACACTTGCACACGCACGCACAGACACACACACACACAGACACACACACACTTGCACACTCGCACGCACAGTCACACACACATGCGCGCACACACACGCACAAAGTCTCACACACACACACATGCGCACAAACAGACACACATGCACACAGACAAACACACATGCACGCACACACAGACACACACACGCGCACATAGTCACACACACATACAGACACACACACACACACACACACAGACTTGTAAACATCAAAACTCCCGCTGGATTCTCAATGGAGAAGCAAGTGTTATCATTAGAAGTGTATACGCGGGGGGGGGTGGAGGCTCAGTGAGAGGTCCAGCACCCCGTCTGGTGATAGTATTTCTCTGTTCCGGCTCACACTGAAATATTAAATTCAAAACTTGACAACATTAGACAGCATGCTGTTCAGACTGTTCTGCCCCGATGCTGTTGGATTGAATCCTTTGTCTTTCCCCTGCGTTCATATCTCTATGAATACTTCATGTAAAGCCAGTATGTGTAGAAGCTTTATTTTGTTCAAAGAGACAGTCCTCCCCTAAAATACATATTTTTCCTCTTACCCGTAATGCTGTTTATCAGTCTAGATAGTTTCAAAGTGAGTAGCTCGGCTTGTGGTGCTCAAAGTGCTAAAGAAATACTTGAAAAAACTGTCTCTTTCCATGCCTGCACAATCCGACATGCGCAATATGATGATAATCCTGTTTTACGAGGATTTGCGACAATGCACGATCTGTTCCGCACTCCCGGTCGTAATTGTAGCGGTCTGCCGTTAGCCTCCACCGGGAAGCTAACGTTAGTTTAGCTAACAGCTAATTCGGCTAACCGCTAGCTGACAGCTTGAGTCGGTCTAAAATAACGTTGGCTCAAGCTAAACACTGGGGAAAAGCAGGCTACAGCTAAGTTAAGACTTTTTACAGTAATAACAATAAAGACAAGTATTGAGTGATTATATTTTAAATGAGCACAAGTAAAGTAGAACTGACGTAACAGCTGTTATATATTTTAACGGTTATTTTCAAGTTTTATTTTGAGGGTCTTTTAACCAGTCCCTCCAGAAAAACGCAATTATGCGATCGCATAATTCAATGCATAATCAGCCAAAGTCCACATATTTATTTCAAATATGCCGCACTTTCGCTGCATAAATTGCAGATTTCCACGCAAAATATGCAGGGCTTGCATGATTTCATAATCCCCGCATTTTTGTTGCAAAAAAGTCACATATATCTTTTCCCGCAATTTTTGCAAGTTCCCGCAATTTCATCGCATAAAATTGCATAAATATCCCGCATATTCCATCGCATTTTTTAAGAAAACGTGCAGCATAATCAAGGATTTTTGCCCCGCAACAAAACTCTGCATTTTTCTGGGTTTTGTGTCAAAAATTAAAGTATTAATGATAAGTCCGGTGGTGGTCACTCCGCTGTTTATTTAGTAGGGGTGTGCATTGGCACTGCCCTCACAATTCGATTGGACTACGATTCACCAGGTAACGATTCAATTCAATTCGATTCTACGATGCATTGCGATGCATCAAAAGTCTACTGCACACAACAAGGCAAATTTTTCATCAGTCATGAGGCAATACAAGCAGTCAGATATTGAACAACAGATTTTATTGGCTGCTATGTGTGTATTATCACTCTCCTGTATCTTTGATACAGATGTAATTGAAACTTCACAACTTTATTGTCCACTCAAGGTCAAGGTCAAGGTCAAGGAGTCTTTATTATCCCCGAGGGGCAATTCGTTTTGCAGCAAATAAATTGCAACATAAACGACACATAAGCCATACAGACAACAGACACTATCGATGGAGAACACAAGTAAATACATACGACACAAAAGTCCACATCTCACATTGAATTATTAACAAAACCTATAGCAGCAGGAACAAAAGAGTTTTTGTGTCTGTTTGTCCTGCATTTAGTCAGACAGAATCTGCGGCCAGACGGCAACAACATGAAGTAGCTGTTCAGGGGGGGGGGGGCTTATATCAGCCAGGACTGACTGGGCCTTCTTCAGTTGTCTCAGAGAGTTCAGGGAAATTTTTCCACACACTTTAGTAATGTATTGCAGCCTGTTTTTGTTTTTAAGAGTGAGGGACCCAAACCAGCTCACAAAGGCAAAGGAAAGAATAGTTTCAATAAAACAACAATAAAACAAGGCCAGAACATAAACATAATGTCGATAATAATCGATTATGGCACTTTGCCGCATCGATGCTGAGTCGTGCATTGCGATGCATCGCCGAATCGATTATTGTTGACACCGCTATTATTTAGTACAAAAATATGCCGCCTGGCCGTCAAGTGTTTCAACGCACGCGTGATAGGGACACCGTCACGTTTTCTACTACGTATTTATGCGCATGTTGGATCGTGCAGGCAGCACAGATGGCGGCCTGCCCCCTCCTTGTATTTGGATACACACTTGAAATGAAAACAAGTTGAATTAATAATGAATGTGATGATTTTATTTAGCAGAATTACATTGTATCCTATCCAATATTTTCTGTATTTTTAAGCTTATTTTCTCAGCTGTATTCTTAAAAATGCCCCCCCCCGACTGATTATTGGTCGCCCCTGCACGACCTTAACCGAAAGTGAAGTAACCTTTGATTTGAACTCAAACCAGCAGATCTTTTTCTAAACTAAACTAAGTAGTTTCAATATCACCAGCGCTGTCCTTTAAAATAATGTTTTCACAACCCGTTCTCACTTGCGTGCGGCCTCTGACATATGTAGCAACTGTAAGTCGCTTTGGATAAAAGCGTCCGCTAAATGACATGTAATGTAATGTAATTTCTTACAGTAGCTATGTTACTTTATACACTTATTGACTCGCTCTTTATTTATTTATTTTTTTACCTTTGAATTTGACTTTGAGCAACTTCAACTAAACAATTTCCCTGAAGGGATCAATAAAGTATTGTGCTTCTGATTCCCTCTCCGTCCTCAGACTGAACATCAGTGACAGCGACATGTTGACCATCACCGACGGCGACGAGGTCACGGCTCGCATCCTGGGCCGGTACGTCGGGGGAAGCGGCCCCTTCAAGCTCTCGTCCACCACCCCCGACCTGACGGTCACCTTCCACTCGGACCCAGCGGGGCTCGTCTTCGGCAAGGGAGAGGGCTTCATCATCAACTACATGGGTGAGAGCTCAAACAACAACATAGTTCAGACTTAAAACCACATTCAAAACAACAGAGGGTGGACAATGAAGTCTATCTATCTATCTATCTATCTATCTATCTGTCTGTCTGTCTGTCTGTCTGTCTGTCTGTCTGTCTGTCTGTCTGTCTGTCTGTCTATCTATCTGTCTGTCTATCTATTTATCTGTTTATCTATCTGTCTATCTATCTATCTATCTATCTATCTATCTATCATTGGTCAAATAAAATAGCAGAACATGGAAACACTCAAGTAAAGTACAAGTATCTTAAATTTGCACTTAGTTTTTTTCAATTGCTTAAGCACAATTTTGAAAACAGTCACAGTCTTTTTCAAAACACTACACACAATTAGCAGAACACCTCAGACCCTTTGCAAAAACTATACACTAATTTATAAACAACATATTTTGTTACCATATGAAACACACACGTTCCATATGACTTAATTATGTTTGAACCAAATACACACTGCTGTTGCTAACCTAAAACACTTTTAGCAATTCTACTTCTCAGCGATTAGAGTACTGTAAATGAACTACACAGAGAACGTGAAAATATACAATAAGTTCACCAAACACTACACAAGACCAATGCTGCAGACTGAGGAAAATATAATTTATTTCTCTCCATAATACCCAAATCAGTCAACATGTCGACATGGAGAATCACCAACAAAACATGTCCCAGTTTTCATGCTACTACAGTAGTGTGCATAACACGGTTAGCTCAGCAAACAACAGACAAACCTGAAATATTGTATCCAGTACAGGTTACAATCACAGAAAAAAAAAAAGATCTGAAAAAGTACAGAAAAATACTAGACATTATCTCTTCGCCTAGCAGGATCTGGCCAGAGAATGTCATCAACATCACAGGAGATATATCCTCATTGGCAAGACAACCGTCTTGAATTTCGAATCCATCCTTGCGTAGCTGCGGCGTCGACTTGGTCACCAGCGTCCTCCATGGCCTCAATGAGGGCTACCTGAGCCTGGGGCCTCAATGAGGGCTACCTGAGCCTGGGGCCTCAATGAGGGGTACCTGAGCCTGGGGCCTCAATGAGGGGTACCTGAGCCTGGGGCCTCAATGAGGGCTACCTGAGCCTGGGGCCTGAATGAGGGCTACCTGAGCCTGGGGCCTCAATGAGGGCTACCTGAGCCTGGGGCCTCAATGAGGGGTACCTGAGCCTGGGGCCTCAATGAGGGCTACCTGAGCCTGGGGCCTCAATGAGGGCTACCTGAGCCTGGGGCCTGAATGAGGGCTACCTGAGCCTGGGGCCTCAATGAGGGGTACCTGAGCCTGGGGCCTCAATGAGGGCTACCTGAGCCTGGGGCCTCAATGAGGGCTACCTGAGCCTGGGGCCTCAATGAGGGCTACCTGAGCCTGGGGCTGCAGATCGTAAACCCTCGCGTGAATATGGGCCCCCTTCCTCCTTGTCGTTCTCGACCCTCAATCCTCAAATGTCCCAGGGAGGGGTATCAAAAGTGCTGATATGGTGCATCCAATGATCAGCTGATTACTGTAACTGTAGACAGAGTTTCCTTGTTGAAATGTCCTTATGACAGATGCCGCTGTATATCTGCTACTCCCTCAGCGTCAGTCCGTGGTTCACAACATGGTCCACTAGCGCGACTTTCATTTGATAAATTTGGTCCTCTTCTTCTTTGAGCATATTCTTCAGGTCTTCCTCTCCCTCTCCCTCTCCCTCTACCTCTGGCTGGTCCTCTTCCTCTACCTCCTTCTCCTCCTCTGTGGATTCCCCCTCTCACTCTCAAGTCTTCTTCTTCGGACTCCTTCCATTTTGGCTGAGGGCAGGTGAACTTACCTGCTGCATTTCATATAGTGCTTAAACCTGATTGGTGTGTCTACAATTAAGCCATCATGTGTTTGCGTACCTGGTGGCTGTGTTTAACCAATTGGTACATGGGTGTGTTCATTTGAAAGCCTTTACTTTGTAATTGCAAGGACATGATATCATGATAAATGTCTGTGTCAAATGCATACAAGTGTGTTTAGTGTTTTGCAAATCACTGTGTGTGATGTTTTGCAAAAAGTGTGAAGCTGACAGTGTGCGTATACAGTTGTGCAGATCTAGGCCGGTGTTTTGCTCCTTGAGTGTAAGGTTTTGCGAATTGTGGGAAAGTTTTAATGTTAGTGTGTAAGCAATTGTAAAAAAACTGTAAGTACAGTCAAGGGTTCAACATTTGGGGGTATTATAACTTGGGGGTCCAGGAGATTTGGGGCATCAAACACTTCATTGCCTACATTCATGGTGAACTTTACTGCAAGAATTTGAACAGAAGAAAGGTTTTTTCTTTGCTTGCCGATAGGTAGGTAGGTAGGTAGGTAGGTAGGTAGGTAGGTAGGTAGGTAGGTAGGTAGGTAGGATAGATAGATAGATAGATAGATAGATAGATAGATAGATAGATAGATAGATAGATAGATAGATAGATAGATAGATAGATAGATAGATAGATAGATAGATAGATAGATGGATGGATGGATAGATAGATAGATACTTTATTCATCCCAAGGTAAATTTTAGGCATCCAGTAGCTTAGACAACTATAACAACCATCAACAATTTGTGAAGTGATTCCAAAGGTCTGGTATGGACTGACCATGTGATGCAATGACTATGATAAGGTGTTATATGGTAGAGTGTGTGCAGTGGTGGTAGTGCAAAAGTGAACAATGCAGGGATTGAACAGTGCAATAGCTTATTATTAAATATTAACAGAACAATATATAACAGGGAATAAGTTATAAGATGTAGACGTTATGACCAGAGTCCAGATTGTGTAGGACATTACATGGAAACGAGACCGCCAACCACCTATGATGTTTTACAACGGTTAATATTTTTCATTCATCATTATAATAAGATATATTATATTATATTATATATTATAATAAGGGTTGTAACCCCTCACACCCCTCGGAAATGAAGCCAATGAGTACAGTACTAGAGTAAATGTACTCTGTGTGTGTTTTTAAAGACTGAGGGACACAGACAGGACCTAACACACTGTTTAGGGTTGATCGGGTCCATTGATTCTGTGTTTTTCTTGCGATTTACTGACAAACATCATGATAAAGATAAAGAATAACGCCGGCTTCATCCTTTTATTCACCTTCGTTCATTCCCGTTTTCCCGTTCGGTTTCATTCAGCCTTTTTCTCCTCCAACTGTCGACTCCATTTCCCCCCCCCCCCCTTCCCTTTCCCTCTCCTCTTTTTTTGTCTTTCCTTTCATTTCCCTCTGCCCTTATTCAATCACGTCCTATTTGTTGCACCGTCTCACAGCGGCTCTCATCTGCACACAAGCCCAGAGTTTACCAAGCAGCCAAATAGCCCCCCCACCACAAAATATGCCCCCCCCCCCTTTACACACAGCACTTCCCGCATCCAACACCTGACTTTTTTAATTTAGAAAATTCATAACTGTCCGGTTACTTTCACCGGGACCCACATGGTTTCAACCAATAATCAAGTAAATCAAGATTTTTTTTTTTTTTTTTTTTGTGATTTTTTTTTTTTTTTTTTTTTTTTTTTTTTTTTTTTTTTTTTTTTTTTTTTGTTTTTGTTTTTTTTTTTGTTTTTTTTTTTTTTTTTTTTTTTTTTTTTTTTTTTTTTTTTTTTTTTTTTTTTTTTTTTTTTTTTTTTTTTTTTGTTTTTGTTTGTGTGTGTGTGTTTTTGTTTTTGTTTTTTTTTTTTTTTTTTGTTTTTGTTTTTTTTTTTTTTTTTTTTGTTTTTTTTTTTTTTTTTTTTTTTTTTTTTTTTTTTTTTTTTTTTTTTTTTTTTTTTTTTTTTTTTTTTTTTTTTTTTTTGTTTGTTTTTGTGTGTGTGTGTTTTTTTTTTTGTTTTTGTTTTTTTTTTTTTTTTTTTTTTTTTTTTTTTTTTTTTTTTTTTTTTTTTTTTTTTTTTTTTTTTTTTTTTTTTTTTTTTTTTTTTTTTTTTTTTTTTTTTTTTTTTTTTTTTTTTTTTTTTTTTTTTTTTTTTTTTTTTTTTTTTTTTTTTTGTGTGTGTGTGTGTGTGTGTGTGTGTGTGTTTGTTTGTGTGTGTTTTTTTGTTTTTGTGTGTGTGTGTTTTTTTTTTTTTTTTTTTTTTTTTTTTTTTTTTTTTTTTTTTTTTTTTTTTTTTTTTTTTTGTTTTTTGTGTGTGTTTGTGTGTGTGTGTGTGTGTGGTTTTGTGTAGTGCACGAGGTGTGTGTGTGTGTGTGCATGTGTGTAGCGTGTGTGTGTTGTGTGTGTGTGTGTGTGTGTGTGTGTGTGTGGTGAGGAAGGACAGGAAGGAATGAAATGAGTCATACAGTGGAATTAGTAATGGAATGGAAATAGCAATGAATGCAATGGACCATTATACAGCCAACAGAAGGGAATCTCCGGGCTTGGCAATGCTTTGTTTTTTTTTCTCTCTTTAGTTTAGTTTAGTTTTTCTGCCATTTGTAGCAACATTATTGCTTTTACTTGCCAAAAAAAACTAAAACGAAAAGATATACGAGAAACAAAATGGGACCTTCTACAGTAACATGAATTATTATTGACATTCATACGAAAAAGAACAACCTGATCTCACAGAATATTCCGTGAAATGAACACGGCCCCTTAAGTTAAGGAAAAGGTCGGGGTGGGCTTACATATCCATGACATGCGGGGAGAAAATGTCATCTTCTCATTGACTTTACATTGGCGTTGTTTTCCGTGGTGGCCACACGAAGCGACTTTGAGTCCATGAAAAGCGCTATATAAATTCAATTTATTATTATTTTTCACACTTTCCGTACCACCACCACCACCACGACATGCGCTGTTAACAATTCGTGATAATTTCACGGAATATTCTGTGAGACCAGGCTGAAAAGAAAGTAACGAAGTAAGGAAAGAAACTAGCGGCGCTTACCCACTGCTGGTACCAGCTCGGCTCGGCTCGATTAACTGTTTGAGTCATTTCTTATGGAAAAAAAAGTATAAATATAAAAAAGTAAAAATATTCTCTGATGTCAGCTTGTTAAATATGAATATTGTTCTAGTTTCTTCTCTCCTCTGGGACAGTAAACTGAATATCTTTGAGCTGTGGACAAAAACGAGACATTTGAGGACGTCATCTTGGGCTTTTAGGGGAAACATTGATCCACATTTTTATTTTTTTAAGATTAATTTTTGGGGCTTTTCCCTTTATTAGGCAGTGGATAGATATGAAAGGGGGAGAGAGATGGGGGGGGATGACACGCAGCAAAGGGTAGCAGGTCGGATTCGAACCGTGTGTTGCTGCCGGACTCAGCCCACATGGGGCGAACGCTCCTACTGGGTGAGCTAGAGGCCGCCCCCCCCGATCCACATTTTTCAGCATTTTCTGACATTTTAGAGACCAAAACAACTCATCTATTCATTCAGGAAATAATCGACAGATTCCTCGACATCAATGAAAATTTGTTGTCTTAATGTTCTGTATTTTCTTCTTGGCAGAGTGGATCCTGGAGGTGGTTTTGTTGTGTTCTTCCTCTGTTCTCGGCTGTTATTCACTTGAGACATTTGAATTAACAGAGCAGCAAATGTGCCTGTAAATGCATGAATAAAAAGGGAAAAAACATAAACCGTCTGTGCGGGGAACATAACAGTAATCTTCAGCTGATTCAACTGCAGTAAATTGCTTCTCGGCAGGCAATTTCGGCAATGTACAAAACCAAAAACTAAACTCTGTGAGATTCCTTGACAGTAAAACTAACCATTCAAATAATGAGTTCTTTCTAATGAGTTCAGAACATTTGTAATACAAAAGATTATTGTCTTAATGTCAGGAATCAACCAGGGAAAGTTTCATGGTATTAGTTAAAATGTTTACCTTATTCACCTTAAGTGTCTTGTCTTTTTAACCTGGACCCTATGCTCCCTATGTTTTTGTGTCTGGTACGTCTGGTAGTTCCGCATTTCGCTATGATGACACACATACAAGCACGCACGCACACCGTGAAAACCCAACAAGTCCTTCAAAGTCCATGCGACGATATGGGTTGTTTCTTTCTACCCACTAATACGACCCCCTAGGTTGTTGCGATCTTAAAGGGGAACTATGCAGTTTTTTTTTAGCTTAATTTACCTTAACTGAACAGCTTCGGAGTCATTGGAATGGTTATATGACTTTTTTTCGGGTTGAATGGTGGTCGTCTCGCTCCCCCCTAGCGCCTGTGAGCGGAAATACAGCCTCGTATCTAAACCGGAGAACGAAACGGTCGCAGTTTGGTTCGCTTTAGGCACAGAAACTACTTGGTTAAGTTTAGAGAATGATCGTGGTTCGAGTTGAAATCAGACGTGACATCACGTCCGGTTTCGCACGTGACGCTGAACGTGACATTTGTAAACTTTTAAAAAAAAATCTTTGTTTACTTTCATTCTCCTGAGTGAAAGCCCTGTGTTTGTTTCACTCATCCACCCCGCCCACCCCAACCAACCAACCAATCTGCCTCCTTACCAGGACATTTGGCGCTCACATACTTCTCATAGACGGTATATAAACTGGACCACCAGACCCCATGTCTCTGGACGGAGACCAGTGAAGGATATCAGAAGTCTCTTTCCCGGTGCTGGCTGAGCGTTACTGAGCAGCCTCCAACTGAGCTTGAAGACGTAGATGTGACGTGAGCAACCTGTCTGAAAGTGTGAAGTCTTCTGGTAGCTGTGCCGAGAGAAATCTCAATCATTCCCAATCTTACAGAGACGGAGAGCGTAGGTATATGTAAGGAGATAACATAGGCACAGGCTAATTACTGATCACTAACATGCTAGTTAACATTAGCAATTAAACCTAAACAGCTAATGGAAGTCCAAACTGCCTGTGAGCTTCTCCTGTACTATACGGTAATTCCTCTACTGTGTGACAGTAAGTCTCGTGGTTATGACACAATCGTTAGCCTATTATTAGGCTAACGACTACTATTATTATTTATAAAAGCGTCTGCTACGGAGCCATAACGTGAGGTACAAGGTAATGGAGCCTTTTATACATTGTCGTGTTTCTTTAGAAATAAACAACGGACAAATAGTCTTTAAACGCTTCAGATGTAAAGTTATTCGCTGTCAAAGTGACGTGAAAATGAATGGGAGTCAATGGGATGCTAACGGGAGGTGATCGTTTGGTAGCATCAAAATGGCGCCATGGGAGGTTTGAGTTCTGAAGCGAAGCTTACCCCCCTTGATACTTCCTCACCTTACTTCCTGCTTTGCTCCCGTCAGAACTACTTCGACCACTAGAGGGCGCCGCCACTATAAACGTAAATATAGGTCGTAATTGCTTCTTGAACAAACGACCTATGGGAGCGTTTTCAGGGAGGACAGTCTCTCCATTTCACCAATGGATGTTTTTGCCTGCCAGCTTACTAAAAAACTAACTTGGTTCTTAGATTTTGTGGAAATGAAACTAAACAGACATCAGAATTTTTTTTTAATCATGCTGACAACTCCAGATTTTTTTCTCCTTGATCGATCTGAAAGCAGAGTTGTCTGTGGCTGTGGATGTGGCTGTTATTACATTTGACTGGGAGATCTAAATCCTAAAGCTTGTAGAGAGACAAACATGGCAAAAAAAAAAGTTTTGTGCCGGGCACTTTTAATCAAAGATGAGACGAATTATTGATTGAAAAAGATCTTCAGAAGGATCAAAGGACTGCTGCTGCGTGTCTGTAATCACTTCATGCTGCTGTGTGAGGCCTTCTCAGATACAACATGAGAAGCTTACACATGAATCAGGGCAAGACATTCATCCGCTGTAAGTTTTTCCATTTTATAAAGCCAAAAAGCTTTCCGCCAATGAAAACACACATTAATTGGAAACATCTAGTTTACTCAGAGTTTGATATTTTTGTTCTAATGAGTCTGTGTAATGCAAGAGATTCATTAGGAGTCTTTTGTGTTTGTCCACCTGATTGTTATGAAATCATAAAAATATCGATAGCAGGGTCTTTAACCATTTTGTAGTTACCATGCCCAGATGTTGCAGAAAGCATTTTAATTGCATATAATCTGAGTTTTTTTCACTTTACGTTTTTGTCTGTTGATAGGGTTGAGAGATAGGTGACTAAAGCCGTTTTCTCATTTAAACTCAGGACAATTACCAAAGAATCAGGTTCGATAATAGTCGAATTACTGATGGCTGCATTCCACTTAGGAGAGGCCCTGGTATTAAACCATAACTGATGGCTGCATTCCACTTAGGAGAGGTCCTGGTATTAAACCATTACTGATGGCTGCATTCCACTTAGGAGAGACCCTGGTATTAAACCATTACTGATGGCTGCATTCCACTTAGGAGAGACCCTGGTATTAAACCATTACTGATGGCTGCATTCCACTTAGGAGAGACCCTGGTATTAAACCATTACTGATGGCTGCATTCCACTTAGGAGAGACCCTGGTATTAAACCATTACTGATGGCTGCATTCCACTTAGGAGAGACCCTGGTATTAAACTATTACTGATGGCTGCATTCCACTTAGGAGAGGTCCTGGTATTAAACCATTACTGATGGCTGCATTCAACTTAGGAGAGACCCTGGTATTAAACCATTAATGATGGCTGCATTCCACTTAGGAGAGGCCCTGGTATTGTGCATGCTGACTCACTGAAATATCTTACTGGGACACTTGATGGAACTGAGCCATCGTTAAGGTTATCAATGTCAGCTGTGCTTTTACTACTATGACAAGTCAACATGTCTGCTGTGAAAAAGGTCCATGAGCTTCTCTGTTCACACATGGGCTCAATCGGACACGACACATTATGTACTCGGGAGCTGGCGGGGTAAAGACAGTTTGATGTCCACAGGCAAGCAGATTGGGAAGGGTCGTCACAAACTGATTCAGACATTTGCGTTCTCGCATACAGCTCCTCAGAGTAACGTTTAGATAAGTCCAGGACTGCAGTGCATGTGTGAAAGGGGCTTTAATGTCAGCAGACGGCAGATCTGGCAGAAATTTAGCAGGTTCCAAAATTAGTTTGGGGGCGACTTAGTCCATTTAGTGTCTGCCTGGCTTAATGTGCACTTATGTGTCCCTGACCACATCCACAAATGCCTCGTTCCATTTATCTTATATTTTAAACAATCCACTTGTGGTATCAAGTGCCAGTCTGGGAGTTTTTGGGACCACAATGTTTGCTTGTTTGAATTATTGGACTCCGCAGGAAATAAACTGTGGCAGAAGCGAATGGGAAATGCATTCTGTTTCATCGTTGTTGATGAAAAGAAGTTTCCGTTATCTCCTCGTCTCTCCAGTTAGATATTTTCGATGTATATAAAAGAGACTTCATATGCAGTATTAGGGGACCAGTAAGGTCTATATAAAAGAGACTTCAGATACAGTATTAGGGGACCACTAAGGTCTCTATAAAAGAGACTTCAGATACAGTATTAGGGGACCACTAAGGCCTATATAAAAGAGACTTCAGATACAGTATTAGGGGACCACTAAGGTCTATATAAAAGAGACTTCAGATACAGTATTAGGGGACCACTAAGGTCTATATAAAAGATACTTCAGATACAGTATTAGGGGACCACTAAGGTCTATATAAAAGAGACTTCGGATACAGTATTAGGGGACCACTAAGGTCTATATAAAAGAGACTTCAGATACAGTATTAGGGGACCACTAAGGCCTATATAAAAGAGACTTCAGATACAGTATTAGGGGACCACTAAGGTCTATATAAAAGAGACTTCAGATACAGTATTAGGGGACCACTAAGGTCTATATAAAAGAGACTTCAGATACAGTATTAGAGGACCACTAAGGTCTATATAAGAGACTTCAGATACAGTATTAGGGGACCACTAAGGTCTATATAAAAGAGACTTCAGATACAGTATTAGAGGACCACTAAGGCCTATATAAAAGAGACTTCAGATACAGTATTAGAGGACCACTAAGGCCTATATAAAAGAGACTTCAGATACAGTATTAGGGGACCACTAAGGTCTATATAAAAGCATCCAAAGAGCACCATGTCATTGGACCTTTAAATTGAGACTATTCGGCCGCATCTCATGGCCATGATCTGTTGTTTATTTAGTGGTTATCACGTAACATTTCTTTGCAAAAAAAATCTCTGACAGCACATAATAAATATAAAAAAAATAGTTTTCTGTAGCAGATGGACACAGTTGTGACAGATAACTGACAGCTTGTGATAATTTTTTACTGCGGGCGGTTTCAGTGGGAGTCTGATTTAAAACTGACTCCAAACGGCAGCTTCAGAGGCAAAAACCGTTCTCTTCTGATATTTGAAAACCGTCCAACGCAGATACAATCCATCATTCTGTCACACGGTCAAGTAGTCGCACAATAAGTCCATCAATCTTCTGTGCTGCGAGGGATCCTTCCTCACCAGCGTCACGTCTAAATCAAATCTCCCGTTGTTGTTTGTCTTGATTTCTTCTTGCCCCTAGATGCTGCGGAGGTGGGTTCACTGGAGATGAACTGGAAACACGAGCAACGCCGATATCATAAAGGAGCTATTAGGCAAAAAACAACAAAAAGTTGACAGGGGTGCTCATGAAGCTCGGCGCAAATTCTTTTCAGGAAGACGTCATTAACCCAATCACTACACTTTCTTCTTAAATCAAATCAGCTGTTTAGAAGCAATACTTTCAGTTAAACCAATCAGACTGGGCCACGAAATTCAAGGGCCAATCACAGCATTACAACTCTGATTTAAATCTGTTCTCTCCCTGTGCTGTCAGCTGTCGTTTCAGGCAAAGCGCTCGACCCCCCCACCTTCCCTGCCGCCCATCGGGGGGTTATGTTCCTGTTCTCTACCCCTTTCAAAATATTTTTAATTCAATGGAGTCTAATCTCCAAAAGACTTTGGACATTTTATCATGCAGTTGTACAATAAATATTTTGCCTATCTGCAAACGAAGTCTCTCCTGATTGAATTGTAGTTAACAAAAAAAAAAGCAGCTACTGCTATGGTATCCCAAAGTGTGCTATGTGGAGCGTTGTTAGATTAAACAAATAGACCTCAACAGTCCCGCCCACAGCCGACTGCGGAAGTAAGAAGACAATACAACTTCTCCATTGACAATTGGAGTATAAGCCATGAAATGGTAACCGTCGATGGTGGACTTAAAACCAGCTACGACAAGGGAACAGCGATTGTATATGCTCACATAAGCCGCCGCTTTCCGACCAAGTAGTTACAGGAATGTAGTTTTAGGAAAAGTCCTTCTTCTAAGCAGATCTACTAACTACTCTCCCCCAAAACAGGTTTTACCATTTGGGAATTCACACTGGCCAAGTGGCCATAGGGACTATAGGAGGGGTAAGGGAGTGATGCAAGCACGGCAACGTTCTTCATAGCGTTAAAATCAAAAAACAAATACACAAAAAAAAGTATGAACTGAATACTAAATCTAATGTATATAGCATATTTGTCATAATTTAAACAAGTCTCCCGAAGAGAAACGGGTATCTCTCTCTCCCCCACCTCTGCCTGCTGCGCTGTGTGTGTGTGTGTGTGTGTGTGTGTACCTGTTTTACTATATTCGTGGGGTCCAAAAACTGGGGACTACAGTATACTTGTGGGGTCTGCACAGCCTCGTGGGGACCAAAATGCTGGTCCCCACGAGTTTAAAGGGCTGTTTGAGGGTTAAGACTTGGTTTTAGGATTAGGGTTAGAATTAAGTTATGGTTAGGGTGAGGGTAAGGGTTAAGGTTAGACATTTAGTTGTGATGGTTAAGGTTAGAGTAAGGGTTAAGGTTAGACATTTAGTTGTGATGGTTAAGGTTAGGGTAAGGGGCTAGGGAATGCATTATTTCAATGATATGTCCCCACAAAGATAGTAATACAGATGTGTGTGTGTGTGTGTGTGTGTGTGTGTGTGTGTGTGTGTGTGTGTGTGTGTGTGTGTGTGTGTGTGTGTGTGTGTGTGTGTGTGTGTGTGTGTGGAGTTTAACTCCGAAAAGACAGTTAACCACAGGTTCCCGTTGATCTTATGATGGACATGTGTTGTGATATTTAAACAAGCGAACCGTCAACGGCGAAATAAAAGCCTGTTATTTACGAGACCGGTCTGAGAGACCTCCAGCTTACACCGGGGTGTGTGTGTGTGTGTGTGTGTGTGTGTGTGTGTGTGTGTGTGTGTGTGTGTGTGTGTTGTGAGTGAGTTAGAGCGGTCTGAGAGACCTCCAGCTCACAGCGGGGTCTCTGAGCAGGACTGGCCCAGCGACGAGCTAGCGGCTGGGGCAGGCGCCTGCTGGCTGTCTCCTCACTTCATGGAGCTTCCACCTCCGAAAACTTTGAAGCAAATTGTCAATTCGGCATCAGTTTTCGCAAGACTGCCTATATTCAAAATTGAAACAGTTCATTTTTCGCCTAAAACGTTGTCAGAAGTGAATTTAGCGATGAATAAGATGGCGAAAATTGTTAAAATTGTCCCGTTGTTGGTCTGTCTGTACCGGAAACCCGACCCTCGTTGACCTAGGTCCCGATGCTGAGAAGGGAACAGCGAAAAGCTGCCCTGCCCTGAAGTAGGAGATGGAAGAGTTAGAGGAACAGAGGAACTTAAAAATCCCCAAATTGGTCCAGTCGGAACACGAGAAAAAAAGGGTTCTAGGAACTGCAAAAATCCCTCCAGTCAGAAAGCCAAAAGTTCATGGGGCACCAACCTTGTTTTGAGATAAATGTCTTTTATTCGCGATGTCTTGGATAACAACTTCATTACCCACAATCCTAAGCGTAACAGCAACGTCTCTGATTTGTCCAACTCGTTGTTACCATAGAAACGTTTACTGTACTCGCGAAAGTGCGAACGGCTGGAGCGAGCTTCTGCCATTGAAGTCTGTGATAGTTTACGTACACGGTCTTGTACCTTTGCCTGTTTTTTGCCGTTTTCAAAAATGTTTTTTGTGCGCCGAATCTAATGTTTTATGGTCACCAATCATCTCGTAGCTGGTTGGCTCGGTTCCAGACTTAAAACTATATATATAAGCAATTTTTAAAACCTCAATGAATGCTGCGTTATTGACTTTAGACCAGGTTTTTGTTGGTTAATGATGCGATCGCTTCCCGCTGCCTCAAGATAGAAATACGCCAAGAATGCACCTGAACACACCTCCCTGTAAGACCAGCACGCCCAAGAATGCACCTGAACACACCTCCCTGTAAGACCAGCACGCCCCCAGAATGCACCTGAACACACCTCCCTGTAAGACCAGCACGCCCAGAATGCACCTGAACACACCTCCCTGTAAGACCAGCACGCCCCAGAATGCACCTGAACACACCTCCCTGTAAGACCAGCACACCCAGAATGCACCTGAACACACCTCCCTATAAGACCAGCACGTCCAGAATGCACCTGAACACACCTTCCTGTAAGACCAGCACGCCCCAGAATGCACCTGAACACATCTCCCTGTAAGAGCAGCTCGCCCAGAATGCACCTGAACACACCTCCCTGTAAGACCAGCACGCCCAGAATGCACCTGAACACACCTCCCTGTAAGACCAGCACGCCCAGAATGCACCTGAACACACCTCCCTGTAAGACCAGCACGCCCAGAATGCACCTGAACACACCTCCCTGTAAGAACAGCATGCGCCCAGAATGCACCTGAACACACCTCCCTGTAAGACCAGCACGCCCCAGAATGCACCTGAACACACCTCCCTGTAAGACCAGCACGCCCCAGAATGCACCTGAACACACCTCCCTGTAAGACCAGCACGCCCAGAATGCACCTGAACACACCTCCCTGTAAGACCAGCACGCCCAGAATGCACCTGAACACACCTCCCTGTAAGACCAGCACGCCCAGAATGCACCTGAACACACCTCCCTGTAAGACCAGCACGCCCAGAATGCACCTGAACACACCTCCCTGTAAGACCAGCACGCCCAGAATGCACCTGAACACACCTCCCTGTAAGACCAGCACACCCAGAATGCACCTGAACACACCTCCCTGTAAGACCAGCATGCGCCCAGAATGCACCTGAACACACCTCCCTGTAAGACCAGCACGCCCAGAATGCACCTGAACACACCTCCCTGTAAGACCAGCACGCCCAGAATGCACCTGAACACACCTCCTGTATAAGACCAGCACGCCCAGAATGCACCTGAACACACCTCCCTGTAAGACCAGCACGCCCAGAATGCACCTGAACACACCTCCCTGTAAGACCAGCACGCCCCAGAATGCACCTGAACACACCTCCCTGTAAGACCAGCGCCCGAGAATGCACCTGAACACACCCCTCCCTGTAAGACCAGCACGCCCAGAATGCACCTGAACACACCTCCCTGTAAGACCAGCATGCTTCGAGAATGCACCTGAACACACCTCCCTGTAAGACCAGCACGCCCAGAATGCACCTGAACACACCTCCCTGTAAGACCAGCACGCCCAAGAATGCACCTGAACACACCTCCCTGTAAGACCAGCACACCCCAGAATGCACCTGAACACACCTCCCTGTAAGACCAGCACGCCCAGAATGCACCTGAACACACCTCCCTGTAAGACCAGCACGCCCCAGAATGCACCTGAACACACCTCCCTGTAAGACCAGCACACCCAGAATGCACCTGAACACACCTCCCTATAAGACCAGCACGTCCAGAATGCACCTGAACACACCTCCCTGTAAGACCAGCACGCCCCAGAATGCACCTGAACACACCTCCCTGTAAGACCAGCACGCCCAGAATGCACCTGAACACACCTCCCTGTAAGACCAGCACGCCCATGGACGCGCAGATGGGCACAGGTGCATTTGCTGTTTAAACGACGCGGGCGCTGGACAGGAAACCATGTGTGAACATGGCTTTAATCAACCGTGTCTTTGTTTTGTTTTTACTCAGAGGTGTCCCGAAACGACTCCTGTCCAGACCTGCCTGAGATCCAGAACGGCTGGAAGACCACATCCCACATTGCGCTGGTGCGCGGGGCTCGGATCACCTACCAGTGCGACCCCGGCTATGACCTGGTGGGGCGGGAGACCCTCACCTGTCAGCTAGACCTGTCCTGGAGCTCCCAGCCGCCATTCTGTGAAAAGAGTCAGTTCCACTTTTATTTATACATCTCTTTGTGTGTGTTTTTGATACCTAATATAATCAACATTTCCAACTGCTCTTGAAGTCAGCTTCATTTCACAGAGAAAGAGAAAAAGAAAAGAGATGAAGCGACCGAGGAAACGGTGATGTTTCCCGTTTACTGTAACGTTACGGGACTCTCACGCCTCTCAAAAATAACATGGATGGTTCCATACAACCCTCTTGAATGATTGAATTTTGGGTGTTTTATTACATTTTATAGAATCTGTTTTCTTCCCAGACCACAGATGTGATACAGATGTGCTGCCATTAAAAAAAAGACAATAAAAAAGTTTTATATAAGTATATCAGACTAAACATTGACATCTGTTAAAGTAGGATATGTGAGAATCCATCAACCTACAGTACGCTCCTCTGATCTTTACTATTACTCAAAATAATTCACAATTTGCACTTTTTCAACTCCAAAATTAGGTATAAATTCATGTAAATGAGGTTAATTGACCATGAATTTAAAGCTTTAGTGCGTGACTTTTTGATATTAATGAACGTCCGTTACATTCAAGCCGTTGCCAAATGAGCTGCTACAAAGCTAATTAAGACTCTCAGCTCCACACAGCTCTCTCTGTGTTTCTCAGTAGGACTATGTTCAGAAGATAATTTCTGAAGAATCTATCATGTTTCAAAACTTTATGCTTTATAAACAAGCAAAACAGACCGGGTTAATTTTGAGGACGACAAGTGCAACTTGACCTCCGTTATAGGTTACAATACTTTTGAAATCTACTAGTCTAACTATGCATGGTGTGTTTAATATATATATATACTGTATATATATACTATTTTACTTTTATCTAGCTATCAAAATAATAAGTTTGGATGGTATGAATGTCTATTGGCCCTAACTTGCAACCCAGGGCAGCGCAAAGCCAGACCCAAGTGTCTTTGCTAGTTTAAGACCGACCCAGTTGTCAATTTCCCGTCCAGCGCCTGCATCGTTTAAATAGCAAATGCACCTCCGCCCATCTCTGCGCCCATGGGCGTGCTGGTCTTACAGGGAGGTGTGTTCAGGTGCATTCTGGGCGTGCTGGTCTTACAGGGAGGTGTGTTCAGGTGCATTCTGGGCATGCTGGTCTTACAGGAAGATGTGTTCAGGTGCATTCTGGGCGTGCTGGTCTTACAGGAAGATGTGTTCAGGTGCATTCTGGGCGTGCTGGTCTTACAGGGAGGTGTGTTCAGGTGCATTCTGGGCGTATTGCTATCTTGAGGCAGCGGGAAGTGATCGCACCATTGACCAACAAAAACCTGGTCTAAAGTCAATAACGCAGCATTTCATTGTTATTTTAACAGAGCATTAGTAAAATGCTCCTAGGCTCGTGCACAGCGCGCTCACACTATGCTTGTTACACACACAGGGACACACAGCAGCACACACACACACGCACACACACATGCAGAAGATTACAAATAACAATATTACAATGTGAAATAGTGTTATGATATGATCTGCTCGCACGCTTTCACTTCACGCACGAGCAGATCAGTTTCTTCTCCTGAAAATCTTTCCTTCCTGTTTAGCAAATCCTCCATCATAACAGCAATGCGCCAAGCTACAAACCTGGCTTTTAAAGGGAATGGGAGATGATCTCTGATTGGTTGATTGCATGTTACACCCAAAACACACCTCTGATTAATGAAGACACTAAGTACAACCCTTTAGAACCAGGCGCCCGGCACACAGACCCTGTTTTCTACCGTTAAACTAGCAAAAGTGGATTCCTACATGCCCTAAACGCACTTGCGCCAGGCGTTAAAATAGGCCCCCCCAAATGTGTCTGTTTTTTCATACTGTATATTCCTCTCTTTTCTCAGTCATGTACTGCTCAGATCCTGGCCACGTGGAGCACTCCACCAGGTCTCTGTCCGACCCCAAACTCTTGGTGGGGACGACCATTCAGTACAGCTGCAAGCCCGGCTTCATCCTGCAGGGCGGCGCCACCGTTACCTGCTACGGCCGCGAGCCGGGGACCCCCGTGTGGACGTCTCGACTCCCTCACTGCGTTTGTGAGTATCAGGGCCTGATTTACTAACACTAGCGCAGTTTGCGCTGCGTCTGTTTATGCGAGTTCGGTAATAGCGCACGCTATGCTTCCACATTTTGCGTAGTATTTATCAACCCTGACACCCATCAGGCAATCAGCGTCTTTCTCCGCCAACTATACCATAGATTGCGCTGTAGCAAAGCGGTACTGGTGTTATGGTATGACTGAGTGCAGACTGCGATATTCCCACTGCTGATGCTATGACTGTTTGAAATGATCCTGATGCCAATATATTTGTAATGTAGCGAGGAGTTTAACAACTGCTGGAATGGGATGTGAACGCTGAGTCGGAGATTCAATTTCATCTTTGATTTCTTCTAGTAACTCTAATATTTCATGGCTGCTTGATCTGTAACGCTAAATGATGTTGTGTTCACTGACAAAGTGTGATTCTTGTGTTTAAAAATATTTTCAGCCTCGCCTATGTCTTCGTCTTGCTCAAATTACTGTTGCCATTTCACCAGTGGCATATAAAGGTCTACGAGGAAACTCGACTGCGGCTGGTTTAGACCTGCTTTAAAGAGGCGGAGAATTTCCCCCGCAGAATAGAGGCGCGCTCTTACTGACTTTGTAAATACCACGGGATATATAATTAGGGGCACTTAGCGCTTATCCTCCCACCTTTTTGGGTGGAACTCAACTTTCCCCACAACCCTCCCACAAACTCATATTGAAAGCGCAACTTATCTCTTCTCGCTCATGCGGCAGACAATCTGCCATTTTACCCAAGTGCGCCCTGTTTGTTAATAGCCCGCATCGGTTACGTCCGTCTTTGCGACCAATTAGCGCCTGGAAACAAGCGAAAACGGCTTGATAAATCTAGCCCTCAGTGTGGGTTTCTAGTGCAAAGAAAAGACTAAACATGTGGAAAAAGCTGGTAAACTTGTTGGCTGGAACGGTCCCATGGTTTACAGCAGAGATGGTTTAGAACCGAGACGCCCCAACTCAGGGTAGTGTCCTGTCTCTGTGATTCCAATGGGAACGTGAACTAGGGCTGGGCGATATAGAGCTAATCAAATATCACGATATTCTTGACCAAATACCTAGATGACGATATTGCGACGATATTGTATGGTTGGCTATTGGTTGGCTTTAACAAAATGTTATTTACACAATGAGATTTTTGATAAATAATCTCCAGAAGTGATTTAATGGCTTAGTGGGTAAAGGTAACTACTAGAACAGCTAGAACAGTCTGGTAAGTTCAGAAATGTACATCACTTTACTGTAATGCAGCCTGTAAAACCAGGAAAAGACAACACTTAACATATTACGATATTACGATATCCAAAATCTAAGACGATACTAGGTTCATATCGCGATATCAATATAACATCTATATATTGCCCAGCCCTAACGTGAACACAGAATATGAGCGATTCATTCGCCCCCATAGTCCCCAAAGTAGATACTGGACCCATTTTTCACAAGCCACATATCTCCAGAACATTCTGGCACTAAAAGAAAATAAAAAGAGAAAATTAACTTTGTTTGAGATCTGTTTCTTACGGAGCCCCCCTGGTCACACTTTGTCAAAAAAATTAATTATAACTATCTTGTGGCCACGAGATAGTATCTTGAGGCCTCAAGATACTATCTTGTGGCCACGAGATAGTATCTTGATAGTACCTTGAGGCCTCGAGATACTATCTTGTGGCCACGAGATAGTATCTTGAGGCCTCAAGATAGTATCTTGTCTAGTATCCTCTATCCTAAGATAGTTATCTCGTGGCCACAAGATAGTATCTTGAGGCCTCAAGATACTATCAAGATACTATCTCGTGGCCACGAGATAGTATCTTGAGGCCTCAAGATACTATCTCGTGGCCACAAGATAGTTATAATTAATTTTTTTGACAAAGTGGGACCAGGGGGGCTCCGTAGTTTCTGTCTCAGGAACAAACTCGCCAGAGATCTGGCAACACAGAGAAGCTAACGTCAGCTAACGTTGGTCAACGTCCTAACAAAACTAATCTCCGTGATCCACAACTCCACAAGCGTGCCCTGCGGGCTTGACAACCTCGCTGTCCGGCCGTCACACACACACACACACACACACACACACACACACACACACACACACACACACACACACACACACGTCCACACCGCAGCCGGCAGAGGCGGGGGAGAGAGAGAGAGATACCCGTTTCTCTTCGGGAGACTTGTTTAAATTATGACAAATATGCTATATACATTAGATTTAGTATTTAGTTCATACTTTTTGGTTGCCTGGATGCCAGCCGAACTTTGCCCCGCCCACAAAATTCGAGGTCGGGAAGTTCGGTCTGGAGTCGCTCCGTTGAGAAGCAATTATTGCCCGAACAGGATCTGTTCGGACCAATCAGATTGTCGGACAGATGATCAACAGTAACAGAATCAATCACGTCACCAAAGAACGCTTGGGTTGAATTTGTTGAGATGTGTAGATTCCACCATCGCGTCTGTTACAGAAGATATCGACAGCGCATTCATTTTAAAATCCTCAGCGGAGGAGCCTCAACAACTGCCCGAAATCATGCTTGCCTTATATGGTGGAGCGAGATAGAGAGAGAGCGTTATATGGTGGAGCGAGATAGAGAGAGAGCGTTATATGGTGGAGAGAGATAGAGAGAGACTGAAGAGAGAGAGCGTTATATGGTGGAGAGACATAGAGAGAGACTGAAGAGAGAGAGCGTTATATGGTGGAGAGACATAGAGAGAGACTGAAGAGAGAGAGCGTTATATGGTGGAGAGACATAGAGAGAGACTGAAGAGAGAGAGCGTTATATGGTGGAGAGAGATAGAGAGAGACTGAAGAGAGAGAGCGTTATATGGTGGAGAGAGATAGAGAGAGACTGAAGAGAGAGAGTGTTATATGGTGGAGAGACATAGAGAGACCATGTCAGGCTAACTTTTTGGTGTATTTGTTTTCTGATTTTAACGCTATAAAGACCGTTGCCGTGCCTACATCCCTCCCTTACCCCTCCTATAGTCCCTATGGCAACTTGGCCACTGCAAATGCAAATGGGAAAAACCTGTTTTGGGGGGAGAGTAGTTAGTAGATCTGTTTAGAAGTGGACTTTTCCTAAAACTACGTTCCTGTAACT
Organism: Perca fluviatilis; assembly: GCF_010015445.1. Taxonomy (NCBI): domain Eukaryota; kingdom Metazoa; phylum Chordata; class Actinopteri; order Perciformes; family Percidae; genus Perca; species Perca fluviatilis. The sequence goes on along the minus strand of NC_053128.1, from coordinate 30,711,987 downwards.
ACTTGGTCGGAAAGAGGCTTAACTGACACTGACAATTTTTGGGGGGGAGCTTTTCCGCCTTTAATCGACAGGACAGCTAGGTGAGAAAGGAGGGAGAGAGAGAGAGAGAGAGAGGGGAAAGACATGCAGGAAATAACCACAGGTCGGACTCAAACCCTGGACCTCTGCGTCCAGTATATGTGCGCCTTTTGGCCTGCTACTGCTTCTCAATTTCTGATGGAGTCTGGATCAACGGAAGTACGTTTCCAGGATCAAAAGCCTGACATCCGGCGCGTAGCTCACGCCACGGTTACCGTTCTCAAAATCCCCTCGCTATGGTAAAAAAAAAAAAAATAGAAAACTGGATAGTGCAACAAGGCAGGCCTGCTTGGTTCTTTCGGGGGAATGATTTTAAACGGCCTTTCCTCTCTAACTGGGGACGTTTTTTGGGAGCGATTGGTGGAGATTGCTGTGGACGAAGTACACACGGAGATACACTGGTAAGAGCCAATGAGGTTTCACCATGGATCAGCTGATTTAAAGATGCAGTAGGTAAGTCATATTTGCTGAAACTGACCCTATGTTCCAGTAGAACTACATGAATTATGTAAAAAAAAAAAGAAAAAAAAAAAGACAGCTCCTCTGGCACCTCCTACAGCCTGTAGTGCCATTAGCAAAATTCCACCTCTCCCGGTTGATTTTCTCCAATCAGGGCCACAGGGGGTGGGGACTATCTGCCTGTCAATCACTGCTCAGGCACATACACGCATATAAGAGCGTTCTCCCCTCCCCCTTCCCCGCGCACGAGCTGCAGAAAAGTTTCCCAAAAGTCCGTGAATATTGGAGAGGCTTTTCAGAGGTGGTGTGGCTGCAGGATTTTAAAGATCTGAAGAACGATGCAGACGTAGCCACATTTCTTCTCAACAGGTAACATAATTACCATGAATGATTTATCTTTCACTTGGTTATTAGTAGTCAAAAGTCCACAAAGCTACGCTGGTGAGGATAATAGTAACGTTAGCACAGTGGTCGGTCTGATATGATGCTGAAATGGCTAACGGTAGCCTGCTAGTTAGCATCGTTTTACTGTTGGTGAGTAAAGTTAACGTTGTGTTGGTGTTTAGTTATTGAACATGTTGTCTGTCTGACATGCCGGCAGTTCTGTCAAACTCCGTTGTTTGGGAGGGGCTTAGGAGACGGTTTGGGCTGCAGCAGAAAGGGGGGAGGGACTGAGAAGTTGTCGATGTTCAAATTTGTTGGCAAAGTCCTGGCTCTTCACTATCTTACCTACTGCAGCTTTAAATAGCTCACGCTACTGTGTTGTGTCAACAGTTAACTTCAGTTAATATTGGATGTGGCGTTTTCTTTTAAGGGGTGAAAATGTTCCACCAAAACAAGTTCCTTCCAGAGACTATTTAGCAGAGCCACCGTCTCTGAGTCCGGAGCTCAGCGCCGCCCAAGACGATTGTGATTGGTTTAAAGAAATTCAAACAACCCAGAGTGGGGTTTTTTTTCTCCCTTCTATCCCAGAATGCATCTGTGGTGTAGCCAGACCTTCCTCCACAGCTCTGCGGAGAAAGGTCTGGCCATGCGAGACTAAAAGTTCCAAACGGGCCGTCATGTTCGGGTCCGTTTCGAAAATCCGGCGCGGACAGACCACGAGCGTTCGTCCAATCAGGTGCAGCCATGGCGTTTGTAGGAGGGTGTAGCCTGTTTCCTTTGATTGTCAGTGATCGTTGAAGAGAAATTGATAACTGCTAGTCAAAAAAAAACGGCACTGTGGACCGGTACCGTAAGTCTCTCTGAATCTAAAAATATCATTATGTCTTTTGGTTCAGATCTGAATGAGTTATGACCCTGAGAATCGGATTTCTGACGCAAATTGCTGTAATCTAAGGTGTTTTTAAAGTTAAACACGGAGCTATACTGGTAAGAGCCGATGAGGTTTAACTATGTATCAGCTAATTTAAATAGCTCACGTTACTGTGTCAACAGTTAAATTTCATTTAAGCCACTGTCGCTGCGTCCGGAGCTCAGCGCCGCCCGAGACGATTGAGATTGGTTTAAAGAAAAGCAAACAACCCAGAGAGTTTGTTTTTTTTCCCCTCTCCTATCCAGGAATGTATCTGTGGTGTGTAGCCAGACCTTCCTCCGCAGCGCTGTGGAGATAGCGCTGTCCTGTGATTTCAGAAAACCTTTTCATGAGGAGAGACACTTGCAACATGGCAGTTAACTGAAGACGAGAGGCTCGGCACCCTTGGCTGCGCGCTCTTAACACGAGTGGGCTCGTGTGATTTCTTGCCTTGGCGCTCTCTTCCCTCCGCTGACACAGATCACAGCGTCTCCACACGCTGCTATCATCTCCTGCGTTTTCATCTCGCGACTGACGGGGTGTGTGTGTGTGTGTGTGCGTGCCTGTGTGTGTGTGTGTGTGTGTGTGTGTGTGTGCGTGCCTGTGTGTGTGTTTTCAGGGATATTAATAATGTTTGCGCGAAGTGTTTGATATGTAAATGCCGTGCTAATGCACCGTACCAATCAGCCCTCGGCCACCTGGCGGAGAGGGGGTGGAGATGATCCATGAGTCATGACACCTCAGCCCGAGCCTGTCTGATCTGTCAGTCGAGCTCTGACGCAAAAATCCTCTGATTTGTGTTAAGAATCCATCCAGCTTTTCTTCATTTTCTTTCCCCCTTTCCTTCTCCTTCTCCTTCTCCTTCTTCCGTATCTAGCCGAGGACTCTGTTTCCTGTGAGAACCCCGGTCTCCCTGACAACGGCTACCAGATCCTGTCCAAGAGGCTCTACCTGCCCGGCGAGTCGCTCACCTTTGTCTGTTACCAAGGTTACGAGCTCATCGGCGAGGTTGCGATCAAATGCATCCTCGGGAACCCGTCGTTTTGGAGCGGCCCACTTCCACTCTGCAGGGGTGAGACTTTTGCAGTTTTGTTGTTGTTTTTTTTCATATTTTAATGTGTGCGTGGAATGGATTTATGCATGCACACAATATTCTTCAAAGTCTTTTTTGCCCCATGCTTGTTGATACAGATTAATCATGCCTCTATGCATGCTAATGACCATTCGCTAAACCCCTTTGCCCCAGCTTGTCAAATCATAGTTTTGCAACTTAGTAACTCGGCACCAACATTTAAAGTGCTCATATTAGGCTCATTTTCAGGTTCATAACTGTATTTAGAGGTTATATCAGAATAGGTTTACGTGGTTTGTGGTTTAATTTTCAGAAAACATACATATTTTTGTTGTACTGCACATTGCTGCAGCTCCTCTTTTCACCCTGTGTGTTGAGTTCTCTGTTTTAGCTACAGAGTGAGACATCTCACTTCTGTTACATCTTTGTTGGGAGTCGCACATGCGCAGTAGATAGCTAAGGACTACAAGCCAGTCAGAAGCAGAGTATGAGGGTGTGCCCTGACAGTACCTAGGTAAGGACTACTAGCCAGTCAGAAGCAGAGTATGAGGGCGTGTCCTGACAGTAGCTAGGTAAGGACTACTAGCCAGTCAGAAGCAGAGTATGAGGGTGTGCCCTGACAGTACCTAGGTAAGGACCACTAGCCAGTCAGAAGCAGAGTATGAGGGCGTGCCCTGACAGTACCTAGGTAAGGACTACTAGCCAGTCAGAAGCAGAGTATGAGGGCATGCCCTGACAGTACCTAGGTAAGGACTACTAGCCAGTCAGAAGCAGAGTATGAGGGCGTGCCCTGACAGTACCTAGGTAAGGACCACTAGCCAGTCAGAAGCAGAGTATGAGGGCGTGCCCTGACAGTAGCTAGGTAAGGACTACTAGCCAGTCAGAAGCAGAGTATGAGGGCGTGCCCTGACAGTACCTAGGTAAGGACTACTAGCCAGTCAGAAGCAGAGTATGAGGGTGTGCCCTGACAGTACCTAGGTAAGGACTACTAGCCAGTCAGAAGCAGAGTATGAGGGCGTGCCCTGATGGTAGCTAGGTAAGGACTACTAGCCAGTCAGAAGCAGAGTATGACGGCGTGCCCTGACAGTACCTAGGTAAGGACTACTAGCCAGTCAGAAGCAGAGTATGAGGGCGTGCCCTGACAGTACCTATAACATGCACAAAAAATATATATAACACAATAAAGGAAAGAGGAAAAGCCAAAAAGCATAAAATGAGCACTTTAAAGAATTTGTAGGCTGGTGTCCCCTGGTGTTTATTAGCCTTTCCAAATCCCCAGCAAAAACAAGTCAATGGGTTTTAATTGAATGTTTTTTTTTTGTTAGATGCCTGAAATAAGGTCTGCGGTTAACACAAGATTAAGAGATTTTCCTGTTTATGTTCTACTAATCAGCAAATCTAAAACTTTAAGTACACAAAATCTTCTAAAGCATCTGAATGAAATAGAAAAATGCATGTTGAGCCAGAGTGTGCAACGCGTTTTTCTTACTTTGTTCTCCGATATAAAATAGGCCGCTAAATATGCCACTTGGGAATTTTCAAAGCTTTTAGGTGTCTTAACGAAGACGGTTGCAAACATGTGGCTAAATGAGACTACAGAGGTTAACGTTGGGGATGTTAAACGTCATCACGCCAAACAGGCTTTTATCTACTCACTTGTCCGCCTTCACGTCACGGTGGCTCCGTGGCTACTGACTACAGGGTGTGATCCCCAGTTCTGGCCGGGCCTTTCTGTACAAAAAGTCAAATTTAGAAGTTGGAAACTTACTGGTAGTGACATTAAAAGGTATAGTGGAGGATTTTCCCGAATTTTAGAAAAGATTTGCCCTCTGTACTTTTTTGAAAAAATGCACATGCGCAACACTCTCCCTGCTCCCGAGAGGGAACGCCTATTAAACGTGTGCACGAGAGTGCACTGTTTACAAGTTGCTGTCGGCATGGTTCATACAAGCCTACTTTCAGAAAGATTTGCACTTTTTCACCAATTGAGATGTTTACAGTGTGTGTGCGGTGCGTGACTTGTGCCAGGGCTAGCATCGCTAATCATAGCTTACATCAACTTTCACTAGCAGTGATTTTAAATGGATTTCTCCAAATAGCATGGCAAATTTTACCTGTGGAGTATAAACTTCACGACTGAGGCATCAGTGGGAAGCCCAACCTGTGCTTTTAGCGCACGCCAGCGTGTGAAATATTCTCCCAAAAGCTTCAATGCTTCAATGAATGGCTGAAACCGTAGCTCAAGCTCACCACACATATACACCTGAAAGCTAGGGACGAGCACGTACGACGGCATTACGTAAACATATCACCAGAATGATTGACAACTAGGAAGACCAATAGTCTTGATGATCCACCGGGAAAAGAAAATCCTCCACTATACCTTTGAAGTCATGCGACCATGATGTAGTTTGTTTATAGCCCAGCGTTAGCGTTTTACGACTGCTGTGGAGTTCATTTGTAAAAGATTATCTTGCTGAACGCAACATGTAATCAAGTATCAGAAACAGAGAGTTTGCAACAGAGTTTAATATCTGCAATAATTCAAAATCCAATGGAAAAATCCTGTTGGCCTTTTTGTCAAAAGGGGAACCAGTGCCATGCTGACTTCCGGATTTGCCCACAGAAATACGTCATGGGAGGCGGCCTCTAGCTCACCCAGTGGGAGCGTGCGCCCCATGTAGGCGGAGTCCTTTTGCAGCGGCCTGGGTTCGAGTCCGACTAGGGCTGTGCAATTAATCGAAATGTAATCGTGATTATTATAATAATAATAATAATAATAATAATAAATTGAATTTATATAGCGCTTTTCATGGACTCATAGTCGCTTTACATGGGAGGTATATCACAAAAACAAAACAAACAAGATTCAGACATAGATGAAAAGGGAGGGGGTCGTGGGGCTAGGGATAGGCTGAGGTGAAGAGATGGGTCTTGAGGCGGGACTGGAAGACGGTGAGGGACTCAGAGGTGCGGATCTCTTGGGGGAGGGAGTTCCAGAGCCTGGGAGCTGCTCTGGAGAATGCTCTGTCCCCAAAACTGCGGAGTCTAGACGTTTTGGATGGAGAGGAGACCGGCTGAAGTGGATCTGAGGGACCGTGAGGGTTGGTAGGGGGAGAGGAGGTCAGTGATGTATGAGGGGGCCAGATGGTGGAGGGCTTTGTAGGTGAGGACAAGGATTTTGTAGGTGATCCGGTGGGAGATAGGAAGCCAGTGGAGTTGTTTAAGGACTGGAGTGATGTGGTGCCAGGATTTGGAGCGGGTGATAAGGCGGGCGGCTGAGTTCTGGACCAGTTGGAGTCGGTGGCTGTTCGGCTCGCAATGATCACAAAAACAGAATAATCGAGAAAAACAATTATTTAGCTCATTACGTTTTGCGAGTAAACTCTTATTTTCTCTTGTGTTCTGAAGGAAAAAATAAAGTTGAAATAGGAAAAGTATTGAGGCAAATTTCACAGTTGTGTTTTTTTTTTTTTTACTTATTTATAGAGCACTTTTCATACATGTAAAATGTAGCACAAAGTGCTTTACAGTTAAAAGCAAACGACCCCCTCCCCACCCCCCATCACATAAATGCATTCCCACAGACACACACCCACCAACAACATCCACACACACCGTCTCATACACACATTAAAACTAACATGTGACTGGGCACGAAAAAGCTAAGTTAAACAGGTGGGTCTTGAGCCTGCTCTTAAAAATTTGAACATTCACTGCAGCCCTGAGGTCCGGTACTGTTGATTAATTTAACTTTTTCCACTGTTTTTTTTTTTTTTAAGTTCAATAATTGCAACATCTTTCCAGAAGTCAGCGAGTAATCGTGTTAAATTATCGTGATTTCAATATTGACCAAAATGATCGTGATTCTATTTTTTTCCATAATCGAGCAGCCCTAAGTCCGACCTGCGTCCCTTAGCTGCGTGTCATCCCCTGTCTCTCTCCCACCTTTCCTGTCTATCCACTGTCACTATCAAATAAAGGGACAAGCCCTCAGAAAAATAATCTTTAAAAGAAATACGTCATGGGTTTGGGGATGTTTACACTCCAGCAACTCTAGCAACCCCCTTACCCCAGAACAGTAGAGGGGCGTGGGGGGGGATTTAGCAAACGGTCATTTTGAAGCCGCCGCTTGTTACAAATACAAACTCGGCGGTAAGTGTGATGTCAATTTTCATATGCACTGACTGACAGAATGATGTCTTGCAGCCAACCATGACTGCTTTGGCAACCATGCTTTGGAAGGTGAGTGTTATCTGTGTCTGTTGGTGCGCTCGCTCTCACACTGTGGTACGGAGCCCCAGACATGACATCGGAAAAAATTTAAATAATTTGTGGCCACGAAATGCTAATTTGTGGCCACGAAATGCTAATTTGTGGCCACGAAATGCTAATTTGTGGCCACGAAATACTAATTTGTGGTCAAGAAATGCTAATTTGTGGTCAAGAAATGCTAATTTGTGGCCACGAAATGCTAATTTGTGGTCAAGAAATGCTAATTTGTGGCCACGAAATGCTAATTTGTGGCCACGAAATGCTAATTTGTGGCCACAACATACTAATTCGTGGCCACAACATACTAATTTGTGGCCACGAAATACTAATTCGTGGCCACAATATACTAATTCGTGGCCACGAAATGCTAAGTTGTGGCCACGAAATGCTAATTTGTGGCCACGAAATGCTAATTTGTGGCCACGAAATGCTAATTTGTGGCCACGAAATACTAAAATAGTATTTCGTGCGCACATTATACCTATATTGTGGCCACAATTTATTTATTTTTCCCACATGTCATGTCTGGGGCTCCGTACTATGGCCTGAAAAGACCACACAGTTTGTTTTCTGGACTGACAAAAAGAAATAAAACACTCAAAGACACAAAGCAAAGAATAAAAAGCACTTCACGCCTCTGTCTGCTCTGCCTGCCTCTGCAAGCATCTGCCTGCCAAGTTCTTTCCCACTGTGTGTGTGTTTGTCCGCCTACCTGTCTGTATTCATTTGTTTATCTGTCAGTTGCTTAACCATCCTCGACCAGACTTTTAGAGGTTTTATTTGTTCTCTTGATGCCTTCAATTAACCTTTTTGTTTGCGTGTTTGTCTCTCAGTTGCAGAGGCGACTGCAGGCTCCACTCTGGATGGAGGGAACATAGCGCTGGCCGTCTTCATACTCGTTTTTCTGCTGACTGTGCTGCTCGGAGGGACTTACGTCTACGTCACACGGTAAGATCCTTGACTGCTCCAGCTGGATTAAAACCATGGCAAAATGGGCAATTTCCTCTGGACCCGAAACCCCACAGGGTCATTGTGTGTCAATAGGTTTATGGTTAAGTGTTTATTTGGGAACTAAAGCATGATATCAGCTGGCATGAAAAGGCCTTTAAAGGTCCCATGGCATGGTACTCTTTGGATACTTTTATATAGACCTTAGTGGTCCCCTAATACTGTATCTGAAGTCTCTTTTATATAGACCTTAGTGGTCCCCTAATACTGTATCTGAAGTCTCTTTTATATAGGCCTTAGTGGTCCCCTAATACTGTATCTGAAGTCTCTTTTATATAGACCTTAGTGGTCCCCTAATACTGTATCTGAAGTCTCTTTTATATAGGCCTTAGTGGTCCCCTAATACTGTATCTGAAGTCTCTTTTATATAGACCTTAGTGGTCCCATAATACTGTATCTGAAGTCTCTTTTATATAGGCCTTAGTGGTCCCCTAGTACTGTATCTGAAGTCTCTTTTATATAGACCTTAAAGGTCCCCTAATACTGTATCTGAAGTCTCTTTTATATAGACCTTAGTGGTCCCCTAATACTGTATCTGAAGTCTCTTTTATATAGACCTTAGTGGTCCCCAAATACTGTATCTGAAGTCTCTTTTATATAGACCTTAAAGGTCCCCTAAAACTGTATCTGAAGTCTCTTTTATATAGACCTTAGTGGTCCCCTAATACTGTATCTGAAGTCTCTTTTATATAGACCTTAGTGGTCCCCTAATACTGTATCTGAAGTCTCTTTTATATAGACCTTAGTGGTCCCCTAATACTGTATCTGAAGTCTCTTTTATATAGACCTTAGTGGTCCCCTAATACTGTATCTGAAGTCTCTTTTATATAGACCTTAGTGGTCCCCTAATACTGTATCTGAAGTCTCTTTCCTGAAATTCAGCCTTGGTGCAGAATTACAGCCACTAGAGCCAGTCCCACAATGAGCTTTCCTTAGGATGTGCCATTTCTGTGTCTGTAGCTATTGAGGAGGAGAGAGGGGGGGCAAGGTGGAGGGTGGGGGTGTGGTCTTGACCAACTGCCACTTTGCTCGTTTGAAAGCCATGATGTCTCTCTCTCTCTCTCATGGGTGGGCCAAATTCTCTGGGGGGCAAAGCAGAGAAAGGGGAGGTAACCTTGCTCCTTATGACCTCATAAGGAGAAGATTCCTGATTGGTCCATCTGAGCTTTCATTTTCTCAAAGGCAGAGCAGGATACCCAGGGCTTGGTTTACACCTATCACCATTTCTAGCCACTGGGAGACCATAGGCAGGCTGGGGGAACGCATATTAATGTTAAAAAAAAAAAAGTGAAATTTTCATGTCATGGGACCTTTAAGGTGGATCCAGAGGTCTTGAAGAGGACTCCTTTGCTAACATTTTTAGCTTTCACACCTTCATCGTTACAGCCGATAATGTGTCGTTGTCTCAATATGTTGTTTCTGTTTTCCCTCATTCTCTCTTTTAGGTGCCGATATCACTCCAACTTGAGGCTTCCTCTGATCTACCCCCACCCTTACCGACAGATCACCGTGGAGACAGAGTTTGATAACCCGCTCTATGAGACCGGAGGAGTGAGTGTCCAGCACATTTAAAAAACTGAAACTGTACATTTAGCGCCCAGCTGTCCATACTACCTCACAGGGATCTTACTTACTTGTCACATAGCAACCACAGCTCTGGGGAATCGTACTAGTTTCGTTATGTCTAGGAGCTTTAACGGGGTTTCGGCTTTAGTCGTGCATTAGAGAATTACAGAAACTCAAGCTAGTCCGCCAGACTGAAGGTAAGGATAAGCAACGTGGCATCATGACTTTGCGTAAACATACACGCCACTTTCCTGAAGCCAAATGGCGTGTAATCTATATGCATTTTCAGCTATCCACGTGTATGTCTACGCTGTATACAGCAAATGTGGCCTCGCCATGTTGCGTGTTATCGCGAGAACGTGACGTACTATCGCGAGAACAACGTCACACGTGTGTAAAAAAAAAAATTAAGGTTGGGTTTAGGAAAAGAACACAGCGAAAGGCTTTAGTAACACAAAAAAGCGACAAAAACCCTGAAAAAAACCCTGAAAAACACGCTTAGGAAAACAATAAACGGTTGAGTTTAGGAAAGAAACATTGGGGAAGGCTTAAAAAAAATAAAAACATTTAAAAACGTCCACACTCGGGACGTGATCCTGGCACTCCGTTGACGGTTCATTTGTAGACATATTATGTGCCCATATTGTGCTCATTTTCAGGTTCATAATTGTATTTAGAGGTTATATCAGAATAGATTTACATGGTTTAATTTTCAAAAGACACCATATTTTTGTTGTACTGCACATTGCTGCAGCTCTGCTACAGTAGCTAGGTAAGGACTAGGTAAGTGAAGTGATCAGGGAAGGTTAACACGTTGAACATTTTAACAGCTTGTTAACGTTCGCTTGTTGCCCCGTGTGCGCTGATGTGCTCATCTGTTGACATTTCTGAAAGTGCCCATATTATGAAAAAATCACTTTTTCTGGGATTTGGGGTGTTCTTTTGTGTCTCTGGTGCTTCCACACACACACAAACTTTGAAAAAAATCCATCCATGCTGTTTTGAGTGAGATACGGTTTCTGAATGTGTCCTGCCTTCAGTCTCCTGGTGAGCTGTTCAAAATCGGCCTCGGACTGTGACGTCACAGTCCGAAATGAGCTGGCTAACCACAACCGTTAGCTCGTAGCGTTAGCCCGCTAACGCTAGCATGCTACGTCGTTCTCAATAGCAAAGCACTGCTACAACACACACAAGTTCACCATAATCTACAAAAGAACTACTTCCATGTGCGCCCTCATTTAGAAGTCTCCCAGCTAATCCTGCCTTGTAACTGACCAAAGTTGGAGAAACAGGCTTTCTTTTACCGTCTCTAGAGTTAGCTAGCTGACATGCTCTACATCTGAGCTACTGAGCATGTGCGAGTGCGATCGTACATGCATGAAGATAGTACAGAAGAAGAAGATGAAAAGAGGTCTCACTCTGTAGCTAAAACAGAAACCAGGTGAAAAGAGGATCTGCAGCAGTGAGAGAGAGCTGTGCAGTACAACAACAATATGGTGTTTTTTGAAAATTAAACCATGTAAACCTATTCTGGTGAAACCTTAAAATACAGTTATGAACCTGAAAATGAGCATAATATGGGCGCTTGAAAGCCTTCCTACAGTTGCTTAATAAAAGCTTTCCACACAAAAATGTAGCCTACATGTGTCATTAGTATGAGGGAAAAAAAAATGAGATTTTAACTGTGTCTGGCTTGGGTTGGGCTCGGACACAAATTTCTTAATGCCTGTCGGGCTTGGGCTGGGTTCGGTAACGGCTCTGTCGGACGCAGGCCGGGCTCGGACTGAAAAATTCGGCCTGATCCGGACTCTAATGCACACGTGGTCGAAACAATCTGCTGAAGTTCAAGCCTGTATCAGAATGGGGATAAAATATTATTTAAGTGACCAGGACATTTAGGGACAAACACACACACACACACACACACACACACACTGCTAATACTGCTTTCCATCTTCTCTTTGATTGTCCACAGGACACTCGTGAATATGAGGTGTCGATATGAGAAGACGTTTCCGAACCGAGAACCGACCAGCCCCGTCCTAACTCTTCATCCCGTCCTCCCTCCTTCTCCGCCCAGGAGGAGGCGATGTAAATACAGAAAGATGATGTCACTTCTGCCACGAGACGCAGTGATCGGTTGCGTTCTCTCCTCCAGCTTCTGAAGACACTGTGGGCAACAGGAGAAGAGAGAGAGAGAGAGAGACTAGAGTCAGGGTCGAACTTTTTGTGGATCAGTGTCGCCGGGAGATGGTGAGAGGACGGAGGGGAGAAAGACCCAAAAGATCATCGAAGAACATCGACCACGGTGAGAAAAGAGGAGAGGTCAAGGAGTAGGGGACAGGACACAGTATGAGGACTGTGGATTAAAGGGTATTGAAGCACTTTTTTCAGTATTTTATTTTTCAATTTAAGACATTTAGGTAAAGAATCCTGGAATATATCTTTAGAAAGAGTTATAAGAGTTATAATAATACGATTTTCATGAAAGCAAGCTCCACTTTTGATACTATTTACGGTCAGATGCAATTCAACTCATTTATATTTAGTAGTTATCTCATTATATAGTAGTTTTCATTGTTAGTGGTGGAAGTCTGCCATTCCCATCCATCCATCCATTTTCATCCAGTTATCGGGGGGGCAGCAAGCTAAGCATATTATTCCAGACATCCCTCTCCCCGGCAATGTTTCCCAGCTCTGCCTGGGAAACCCAGAGGCGTGCAACATATATGATCTCCCCAACGTGTTTAGGGTCAACTCCTGGTCCTCTTACCAGTTGGATATGCTGGAAAACCTCCAACGGGATGCACCCAGGAGGTATCCTGATCAGATGCCAAAACGACCCTACCTGGCCCCTTTTGAAACGAAGGAGCAGCGGCTCTGTGTAGCGTCTTAGCTTCTCCCCCGAGCATTAAAGGCCGGGACACACCAGCCAGACGGCCGACCGTCGACAGATAAGCCAGTCGAGATGATCAGTCGGGTCCCCGAGGTCCAAAAAAACACATTGAGGCGACACCGACTTGAGAAACGTAATACGTCTCCATAGCAGCAGGCGGCGCTACTCTGTATTGTTGCCCAAGAAATGGAAACCGGCAGCTGATTGGACGAACGCGTCACACGGGTCTGTTTTCTCCGGAAATTCAAAGCCAGACTGTCATGGCGGCTCGTTCAGAATACGATCTCATATTGTACTAAAATAGTTCACCGAAACATGTTTCTGAAAACATTTTAAGAGAGAAATAGGCCGTGCAGTTGCTGAATCTGTCTTCATTTCAGCTCAACAAAGGTCAGTTTAGAAGATTTTCGTCAGATTTTGAGAGACTCTAGTCACGCTCATTCCGCTCGCCATATCCGGGTGAGTCCCGACTGCCCTGCCGCCGACTGAACATGTCAGGTCGGCCAAAATGAATGCAGACAGCCCCCCAGACTGACGACGGCACGGGACACACCGAACAGACTCGAGTCACCGACCTCGCCAGACTGTCCCACGGCCGATTATCGGCCCGGTGTGTCCCGGCCTTAAGACTGTGGCGAGCCAACCTACGGAGGAAACTAATTTCAGACGCTCGTATCCGCGATCTCATTCTTTTGGTCACTATCCAAAACGGTATGGCTTTTATTGAGAAGCACTCACAGAAATCTTTAACCAATCACAATGGTCTTGGGCGGCGCTAAGCTCCGGACCCAGTGACGGTGGCTCTGCTAAATAGTCTCTGGAAGGAACTTGTTTTGGTGGAACATTTGCGCCCCGCAAAAGAAAACTCCACATCCAATATTACATGAAGTTAACTGTTGACACAATACAGTACCGTGAGCTATTTAAATTAGCTGATACATGGTTAAACCTCATTGGCTCTTACCAGTGTATCTCTGTGTGTAGTGACTAAGTCCTATACTTAGCCGCTACTGGTTGCTAATTGCGATTATTGTTTCTAACGTGTACTCAGACAAACGATATCCAGTCCTTTCCAATAGTTTGCATTTGCGTCGTTTATTTTCTGCGTCCACAGCGCTCATTTACAATAAACAAGAAGTCATATAAAGGTCCATTAACAACATAAGCCGAGCACAGTTAAAAAACTGTTTGCTCCTCTTCTTCAATTAACAACACCTGTTTGCATCAATACAGGAACTTAAATACCCAAGCCAGTCTAGGCCTTGGCAACACAAGGCAATATCATGCCCCCTGTGGCTTGGACGAAAACCACTCATATGGCTCCTACACTGTGTGTACTTCGTCCACAGCAATCCCACCAATCGGTCCCAAAACGTCCCAGTTAGAGAGGAAATGCAGTAAACATATTCTTTGTAAATCTTTACAATCATTCCCCCAAAGAACCAAGCAGGCCTGCCTTGTTGCACGATCCAAAATGTTCTTCAAAACGTGACATTTTTAGCGTGTAGTTCGAAGTTAGTTGTTTCCTGAAGCGAAGGGATTTTGAGAACGGCAACACACAGAGAGCAGAAGGTGAGGGATGTCAGGCAATTATCCTGGAAATGGCCTTCCGTTGATCTTGACCAGCGCGGTAGTGATCGGGTGGTGGAGCCGCCATATCAAAGTCCCGCCAATACACCCGCCTTCGGTTAATCCCAGCCGTCAACAAACAAATGACTAACAAAAACCAAACTGATCAGAAAAATGAACACTTGAACAAACCTCAGTGTGATCAGAACTACCTAAAATGACCGAAACCATCTTTGGGAAACCATTTATTTCACGTGAAATTTGATTTCTTATTTTGGTCCATGTCCATGTGATATCATGACTTTGCGTAAACGTACACGCCCACTTTCTTAAGCCAAGTGGCGTGTTATCTGTACGCATTTAGAGCGCCGTATACAGTGGACGGGTTGGGTTTAGGAAAAGAAGAAAGTGACGGTTGAGTTTAGGAAATGTGACCCGGTCTCCTTGGTGAAAGTCCTGTGTTTGACCCATCCAACCTCCCCGACTAACATCCCTACGTGGATTTTCGCCCTTGCATACTACTCGCTACGGCGTCAATTCACACGCAATCGCAAGGTAATGTAAGTCAATGGAGGCCAAACGGCATTGATAAACACGCTAAAAAGCATGTATGCGTCTTGATAACATGCCAATAATGGCATACGAATTGGTGTGTCATACATAGGCCACTTTATGAGATCAGTCTGTCCATGTCCCATCTGCTAGCCACCCAGCCACCAGAGGGGTGATCCAGATGTTTTGGCTTCACTTATACAGCCTATGCATCAATCCCTGGTTTGGATGCACTTGCTAAACCACCCAGGACTGACATCTTAAAGGTCCCATGGCATGGAAATTTCACTTTATGAGGTTTTTTAACATTAATATGCGTTCCCCCAGCCTGCCTATGGTCCCCCAGTGGCTAGAAATGGTGATAGGTGTAAACCGAGCCCTGGGTATCCTGCTCTGCCTTTGAGAAAATGAAAGCTCAGATGGACCAATCAGGAATCTTCTCCTTATGAGGTCATAAGGAGGAAGGTTACCTCCCCTTTCTCTGCTTTGCCCGCCCAGAGAATTTGGCCCACCCATGAGAGAGAGAGAGACATCATGGCTTTCAAACGAGCAAAGTGGCAGTTGGTCAAGGCTACACCCGCCCCCTCCACCTTGCCCCCCCCCTCTCCTCCTCAATAGCTACAGACACAGAAATGGCACATCCTAAGGAAAGCTCATTGTGGGACTGGCTCTAGTGGCTGTAATTCTGCACCAAGGCTGAATTTCGGGAAAGAGACTTCAGATACAGTATTAGGGGACCACTAAGGTCTATATAAAAGAGACTTCAGATACAGTATTAGGGGACCACTAAGGTCTATATAAAAGAGACTTCAGATACAGTATTAGGGGACCACTAAGGTCTATATAAAAGCATCCAAAGAGCACCATGTCATGGGACCTTTAAGGAGCAAAACCTTAGGCGTCTTGGGGATACATTGGCAGGTGGAACGGTGGATTTTCTTTGTTTTTGTTTACATCTACAATCATGAGTCACCATCTCTTGCCACAAAATAATAATGACAGGAAGGAAATATTGGTCAGCGGCTTCCTTTGTTTTCCTTTGCTAGTTAGTCCGACACAGGATGTCAGCTGTGTCCTGTCCCGAGGCTCCCTCCTACCTTCGAAGCTTTTTAACTCCAGCAGTTCCAGCTCTGGCTTTAGCTGTAGTTAAGTGGTATTTAAATGACTTAGGGGCCAGTGCAGTACTGATGTCCTGTCTTAGATGAATGACTGTCGTAGACTGGCCTTTAGAGTCCCCCAGGTCTGGACCGGCTCCTGATTAAAAAGCCAAATGAAAAACAAGTGTTTGTTGCAGACATGGAGGTTTGCAATATGAATAGCGTAGCTGTAGTTAACTGACTGAGCTCAATCAACCCACCAGATGATGTATTTATTTTGATGTACTGTATATGTGATGTTTTATGCAGATTGATAAATGTACATTTTCATTATGAGAAGACAAAGGTTAACAGTTTCCCTAAATAAATGGTAAAACTCGAATAAAAAGTACAAAAGACTTTCTAAATTTGTAAGCGTTCTGTTGAATTCTTTGGCTTCGTATTGCTTTTTTAGGCATCAAATGTGGAAATATTCACATCATCTCATATGTATTAACACAAAACCATCTTAAATATGTTCACAGCTCTTTTCAAGGTCTATGCATTAAATGTAGACTCTCAAAATATTTGTTTTGTACTTTAATTTATTGTTAATCCTCTCAATCCCAAACCAAAACTGTATTTTTGTCCTACTTAGGGTTGGGTATCGTTTGGGCTTTTTACAATACCGGTGCTAAAACAATACTTTTAAAACGGTGCCAGTGCCTGAACCGAAATATATGTAATATATTTATAATGTATATTAAAAAAGGAGCACAAAACGACAGTTGACGACATTAAAGAACGGCTTGTTTATTGCTAAGGCCATATGGTCACAATTAAATGATTGGTTAATAATGTAATATAACTTATAACATTTCACCAGTAAATTGCTGGTAAATGACAAAAACAAGCACCAGATGGGAAAAGGGTATTTTACATTAACTTTGAATGCACCACAAGGCTGGCGAGTTTCAAGTAAATGCACCGTCTGTGTTGTTTTTCGTTACGTCCTGCTGTTGGAATCCTCTACAGGGAAACACAGTCACACTTTACACCGCTTAATGTAAGCTGTCAGCATTTTAACCATCATGTTTAATCCTGCTACTAACAGTAACATAGTGTCCCGTGCAGCGAAGCTTCTGGAAAAAGAAAAAGTGAGGCAGCGAAATAAGGCACCGAAATTTTCATTCTTATTGCTATTGGCACCGCGTTTCGGGTACCCAACCCTAGTACTACTTCTATTTATCTGCCTCTCAAAGACTCTTATTAGTATCAAATATGAATATATTGCACATTTAATTCAGCTTTCATTTGCAGGTAGGATTTAGGATGGATTATATAAATGTAACATTTATGTTTGGCTACAAAAATGTTGTTCTAAAACTGCATTTTACTGGATTTTATTGCAGAAAAGTAATCCAACGAATCAGCAACTGTGGGCTAACGATAGCATCATGAAGTGCCCCAACAAACATTTACTCAGATTAACGTTTACCCTGGTTTAACTCAAGTCGCCATGTCCCAAAATGTCTTGTCAGTTTGCTTTCATTTGGACAATTATTATTATACCAGCCAACCTGTTTAAGTCAAGTTAGATTTGTCTGGGCGACTTGTTGTTGAGGTTGGGGACCACTGCTTCAGATCGTCCACAAAACACAATTCACCAACATAAAAATATTTGAATCTACTTTATTGTCCTGAAAAGCTTCTTCGAAGTCGTAACTTTCACCCAAGAAGTATTTGTAGAGGTAAAGATTATCCAGAAATGTTCTGCTATCCTGTTAAAGCAACACCAAAGATTCTTTTGTACCTTAAAATAATGTTTCCAAAATCATTTTAGTGGTTCATCAACTCGTCACAGGGTGAACAGCACTTCTGCATTCGCTTTGCGGCCCTCTACCGGCTATAACCACACTATGCAAGTTAGCCAGATTGGGTAGCGGATCTGTAGTTCCAATGAGACATTACCATAGACAGTATATAATGGACCAACAGACCCCGTGTCTCTGGACGGAGACCAGTGAAGGATATTAGAATCACTTTTCCGGTGCTGGCTGAGCGTTACTGAGCAGCCTCCAACTGAGCTTGAAGACATAGATGTGACGTGAGCAACCTGTCTGAAAGTGTGAAGTCTTCTGGTAGCTGTGCCGAGAGAAATCTCAATCATTCCCAATCTTACAGAGACGGAGAGTGTAGGTATATGTAAGGAGATAACATAGGCACAGGCTAATTACTGATCACTAACATGCTAGTTAACATTAGTAATTAAATTTAAACAGCTAACGCAAGTCCAAACTGCCTGCGAGCTTCTCCTGTACTATATGGTGATTCCTCTACCGCAGAGGAAAAGTGCTTTGGTGTTGCTTTAAGACATTATGCAAACCCCTTGCGACTTCTTGTTGTTAAAGTTGGCGACCAGTGTGGCCGGTTAGCTCGGTTGGTAGAGCAGGCGCGCATATATAAAGGAGGTTTATTCCTTGATGCAGAAGGTCCAGGGTTCGAATCGGACTTGTGACGGTCTTCCCGCGTGTCTTGCCCCTCTTTACATGTCTGAGCTGTCCTATCATTAAAGGTGCCCTGCCATACAAAACCGTTTTTCCTTGCATTCTTTGAAATATGTCAGGTCCATATGTGTTTGTGTTATGTGGTGAATGTGAAAATGAACTGCTACCTCCTCTGTCAGCTCTAGCCACCGAACAGAAATAAGCAGAGAAATCAGACCAATTACAAAAGCTGGTCAGTCTGACGTCATACTGCCTGAGCTCATTACTATTCATGAGCTCGCCCAGTTGGGCTGGGTAAAGGATTCTGGCAGCCAGGCTCTCATTGGCTAGCTGTTAGCCAATCAGATTCAAACAGCTTAGCTTGTTGAATATTAATGAGAACTGGCAGAAATTGAGCCGAGTCTTCCTGCAGGCTTTCTATACCGCGCTAGAATGGCTTGAAATAAGGTAACCAAGGCATTTTTTACACAAAAAAATGTTACAGAGTCCATGGTAGAACTTCAGACATCACCACAAAGTCATGAAATACGTGTGGCAGGGCACCTTTAAAGGTGGAAATGGCCATAAAATATCTTTAAAAAATAAAATAAATAAAAAAGTTGGAGACCAGTGCTTGAGATCGCCCGCATAACACAATTCCAACATCATCCCCTACATAAAAAGATTTGAATCTACTTAATAGTGCTTGAAAGCTTCTTTTAAAGTCGTTACTTTCACCACAGCATGCCGTTTTGGGCTTCCATTCAGTTTGAGAAGAAACTTTTTTTTCTTGGATTGAGTGCTGTTGTCTTGGAAATATCCCCTCATGGGTGGGAGGATAAATCCTGCCCAGCGGCATTTCCCTTCTGCCAACCCTCTTTAATGTCCTAATGATTCCTTCTGTTGCCATCCTGACTGCTAATAGGAAGATAATGCTTGCTGCCACGATAGCAATTTCCAGAGGCTTTCCTGCTGCGGGTTTATTCAACTGTTGAGAAGCTTTTAACCAGATGCTTGAATGATATTAGACACTCTGAGGAAAACCGAGTGCCACCCACACAAGTTTAATGAACCAAAGGCATTCACAGAGCCAGAAATACATTACAGTTATGTCTGCATTGTAGGCGTTTAGCTGGTTCTTTTATCTAGAGCAACTTGTAATGAGTGCAGCAACTCAATGAGATCATTAATATTACAAGCTGTTAACAGCATGGGTCAGACTCACACCACTGAGGCAATAGATGCAGTAAATATTTGTCAAGGATATTAATGTTTAATAGAGAGATGCAGGAAAGTGATCTTTTTTTCCTCACCGGTTTAAAGTTTAACTTTAAAAACACCTTAGATTACAGCAATTTGCGTCAGAAATCTGATTCTCAGGGTCATAACTCATTCAAATCTGAACCAAAAGACATAATGATATTTTTAGATTCAGAGAGACTTACGGTACCTGTCCACAGTGCCGTTTTTTTGACTAGCAGTTAGGGCTGGGCAATAAATCTATATTATATCGATATCGTGATATGAGACTAGATATCGTCTTAGATTTTGGATATTGTAATATCGTGATATAACATAAGTGTTGTCTTTTCCTGGTTTTAAAGGCTGCATTACAGTAAAGGGATGTACTTTTCTGAACTTACCAGACTGTTGTAGCTGTTCTGTTATTTGCCTTTACCCACTTAGACATTATGTCCACATTACTGATGCTTATTTATCTAAAGATATTTTGTTAAAGCACCAATTGTCAACCCTATAATATCGCAGCAATATCGATATCGAGGTATTTGGTCAAGAGTATCGTGATATCTGATTTTCTCCATATCGCCCAGCCCTACTAGCAGTTATCAATTTCTCTTCAACGATCACTGACAATCAAAGAAAACAGGCTACACCCTCCTACAAACGCCATGGCTGCACCTGATTGGACGAACGCTCGTGGTCTGTCCACTCCCGGATTTTCGAAACGGACCCGAACATCACGGCCCGTTTGGAACTTTTAGTCTCGCATGGCCAGACCTTTCTCCGCAGAGCTGTGGGGGAAGGTCTGGCTACACCACAGATGCATTCTGGGATAGGAGGGAGAAAAAAAACCACTCTGGGTTGTTTGAATTTCTTTAAACCAATCACAATCGTCTTGGGCGGCGCTGAGCTCCGGACTCAGAGACGGTGGCTCTGCTAAATAGTCTCTGGAAGGAACTTGTTTTGATGGAACATTTTCACCCCTTAAAAGAAAATGCCACATACAATATTAAATGAAGTTAACTGTTGACACAATACAGTACCGTGAGCTATTTAAATTAGCTGATCCATGGTGAAACCTCATTGGCTCTTACCAGTGTATCTCCATGTGTACTTCGTCCACAACAATCCCACCAATCAGTCCCAAAACGTCTTAGTTAGAGAGGAAATGCCGTTTAAAATCATTCCCCGAAAGAACCAAGCAGACTTGCCTTGTTTGTTGTTCCTCAAAATGTGCCATTTTCCGCGTGTAGCTTGCTAGCTTGCTAGCTTGCTAGCTCGACGTTTGTTGTTGTTTCTCCCGAAGCGAACAGCAACACACAGAGAGGAAGGTGAGGGACATCCGGCGCCTCGGACAATTATCCTGAAATGATGCAGACTACCTCAACTTTTCCTTATTTTACGAAAATAGTTCACCGAACTGTGTTTCCGAAAACATTTTATGCAAAATTGCAGCTGCTGAATCATTTTAGATCGATACCGGTCAGTTTAAAAGGTTTTTGTGATCGGACGTTATTGTTTTTAGCAGGAAAAGATGTGATTGATTTTATTGTAGGCAGCGCGGTGGCTCAGCGGTTAGCACTTTTACCTCACAGTAAGAAGGTTCTGGGTTCTTTCCGGGCCTTGCATGTTCTCCCCGCGCTTGTGTGGGATGCATAAAGACATGCATACTAGGACTACAGTTGAAAATTAGCCGACTGGCTAACACTGGGGCATTTACAGAAATGTTGATTAATATGCATTGTCCTAATCAAAATAAATAAATCGATTCAAGACAAACACTGTTGTTCTTTCCCTGATTTGTTTGCTTGCCAAAAAATGGTGAAATAAACTCCCCCCAAAAAAACGCCACGCTTGCCTGGGCCGTGATTGATTTTATCCCCTGTGTAAGATTCATTCCTTCGGTGCCTGTTTTGATTTTGAATATTATATTTAGTGAGTCTGAGGACAAAATGCAGCTACATCCGTGTTGAGCTGAATCACACAAACTCATACACAGGCTTAATAAACTGGATACTCAAAACAGTTGTGTTGTAATGGTAGCTAGTCCACAGAAACTCCTGCAAGTGATACTCAATAAATATTCTTTTTGCAAATGGGAAACAAGACTTCTGTGTGCTTTTTAAAAAAAATATTTTTTATGTATATTTTTATAATGCGAGTGTGAAATGTGGTTCCCTGAAGCCTCAAATTGAAGCTGGCATTTAGAAAATATAATCTTTTGTTCTTCAAGCAGTTCATTTAAAGGTGCAATACTGTATGTAATACTGACAGCTATAAATATATAATAAATTAATATATATTAAATAATAAATATTTAAAATAGTTACTGCAGTACAAATTCAAAATACTGGAGAGAGTCGTCTCCCGGGGTTTCCATAAATGGACGGAAATATATATTTGCATTTTTGAAAGGCACTGGACTACTTCAAATTATAGTATATTGAAACAAACTAAATAGATAAGGAGTACTTACAGAAGAAGAAGAAGGAGTCGTCTCCTCCGCCCCGTCCTCCCCAAGGGGGGTAAGCCTCTCCTCACAACGCATAGCTCCTATGGCGCCATTTTGATGCTACCAAGCGCCCACCTCTCGTTAGCATCCCATTGACTCCCATTCATTTTGACGTCACTTTGACAGCGAATAACTTTACATCTGAAGCGTTTAAAGACTCCATTTGTCCGTTGTTTATTTCTAAAGAAACACGACAATGTATAAAAGGCTCCATTACCTTGTACCTCACGTTATGGCTCTGTAGCAGACGCTTTTATAAAAATAGGCTAACGATTGGGTCATAACCACGAGACTTATGCTGCGTTCCAGGCAACCCGTAACTCGTGTTTTCACAACCTTCTACCCGTGGAAGTGCCCTGGAACGGCAGCCAAACCCGTAACTTACTACCCTGTGCCAGATCATTGTACTCCCAGTTACAGTTTTTGACGTCACACACACATAAACAACAATGGCGACCCCCGTTGATGCTGTACAGACGCCGTTTATTAACAGTGATAAGTAGAAATAAATAGACATAAATCGGCAACGTAAAGTAACCTAGATAGCTAACGTCAACTAGCTGACGTCAACGTTAAGTAGCCGCTAGCTAACGCTAGCTAACAGGGTTTGTGGTGACTTTGCCTGGAACTCTACCAAGTTGTGAGTCGTGACTTGAAGTCATAACTTACGGGCTAAAAACTGTGTCTGGAACGCAGCATTACTTTCACACAGTAGAAGAATTACCGTATAGTACAGGAGAAGCTCACAGGCAGTTTGGACTCACATTAGCTGTTTAAGTTTAATGACTAATGTTAACTAGCATTTTAGTTAGCAATAATTAGCCTGTGCATGTTATCTCCTTAGGCTCTCCGTCTCTGTAAGATTGGGAATGATTGAGATTTCTCTCGGCACATCTACCAGAAGACTTCACACTTTCAGACAGGTTGCTCACGTCACATCTACGTCTTCAAGCTCAGTTGGAGGCTGCTCAGTAGACAAAGTGTTAGTAATTATCTGAAATCAAAAAGACAATTACAAAGAAGAAGCACTCAATAGAGTGAATAGTAATGAAGGAGCACACAAGTGTAAAAGGTCAAAGGGTAACTAAAATCAATGGGCTTCCTCCTGTTGGGAAAATGTGTCAAGTATGCAGTCAATTTATGCATAATGACGCATAAAGATTCTGCTTGTTTGACAATAAAAAAGGCATGATAATGGTGCTGGGGGGGGGGGGGAAATCAATATGTTATTTCCTCATGTGGTTATAAAAATGCAAGCTCAAATTCGTTTTTAAGAGATACAATGACACAAATGGTCTGATGGACACACTGGACATCACATTTCAGAGGTTATTGTCAGCCAAGAATCAGGGATAATATACAGTATATAGGTGAAATAGACAGTTTTTCTTCTTCAGATTTACAGTTGAATTGCAAATATATTATATTGCAAAATAAAAAGGTGCAGGTCATAATAATAACAAAATAATCATATTACTGGGTTACTTATTGATGCATTAATGTGTTCATCACTTTAAAGTTGCAGCTGGTAAAGGTATAGAGCTAATTTTAATTAGCCTATTGTATGTGTATAATCTTATCTTTTTTAATTGATTTATATTTTGTATTAATAATCTAAATCAGCAAAGTAACTGGAGTAGAAGCATATAGTCGCATAAAATGGAAATATTCAAGTAAAGTACATGCACTTAGTAACGTTGCGTCACTCCTACAGACTAGCTGCATACGTATGTAAAGTATACATCCGCGCAGGTTGTGAAATGGCCATTTTTCACACTCACTCTGGTCTAAAAACACTATTCGTATCCCCCATAAAAACACTATATTGTGTGTCAAACGAGAATATTCATGTTTACTTAACTCCGGAAATATTATGGCGTATTTTTTGATAACCATATTTTATAGTTCCACCGGGTGGGAAAGCGGAAGGATATCTGACTGTTGGCTATAAAGCCCGCTCCACTGCTCTTTGTTTGTTACAGCCTGACGGAACCCGGAAGACTCAGACACGTACACCGGTGGAAATCATTTGTTTGTAAGTAATTTAATAGTGTTCGTTGTTTTTAAACCGAGCTTTTGTCGTACATATCGTACTCTGGGTTGTTTAATCTTGGGTTGTTAATTTCGCCGTTTGTAACAAAAGCACAAGCTACATCCGCTGTTTTTGGTAGCTAACAAAGCTAGCCGCGGCCTAGCAAACTTCGAGCGCGGCCTAGCCTCGAACAGGCCTAGTCTCAGAAAACGTCTCCAATTCACAGAACCTAATGACTATTCAGCTCTTAAATTTGTCAGTTAAACCAATGAATAACCAAACATCAACATTTAAAGAGATTAAAACAGTTTAGCCTTTTGTATGCGGGCACAATAAAGACAAACGACCATATATTGCGGCATCCTGTTCCTTAGCAACGTTAGCTAGCATATTAGCTTCGTCACTCTCGTCGAACAGTCTGGTTTAGCCGAACAACTGAACCCTTATTCTGCTTCGACGTTTACTGGCTTCTTCTAGTAACACTGGGGCTAGTATTATTATTTACAAGGCTTCTAGCAGAAAGGGAAGATTATAACTTTTATTTTTTTAATTCTGTTAGGCGTCAATTTAGCTAACGTTAGCTAGCTAGCTAGATGACTCGGTAAAAAAAATAATCTTGGATATTTCATAATGTATAGCTAGCTAACTTTTATAAACTCAAAACAATAGCAGGTTGCTTGTACAGTGCAACATTAAAAGTAGCCCAGACTGGACAATGAAAGCCACAACAAAAAATAGATTTTAATAAATGACAGGCCTGATAAGCACTCATAAATGGCATTATTTTTTATAGATAGACTCAGTTAAGGAATCATTAAAAGGTCATGAAAACTGTGAAATGTGGGGTAATGAATTTGTGTACAATATTAGGAGAGTAGTACATATTAAGCAGAAATTTAACTGTAAATTAAACTAATGGCTGAAACAAATTGCTAATAAATCATAGAAAATAACGTGTTTAACTACACTCGAGTCTATTCGTCTGTACATAGTTGGGTAGATAATGCCTCATTTGCATATTTTAACATAACCTTTCAGAACCTAATGTCTTAAACTGGGCATTAATGGTAATGTCTGTTCTCCTGTGGTCTTTAAAATGTCTGAATTTGGTTTGGGAAACTGGTTTTGGTCTCAAACTCTGAGCCAGAAATCTCAACTTCAATAGCACTGTAAAAGAAATAATATTAAATTAATTAAAAAATTAAGAACTTTAAAAGCTAGTTGTTGTAATGGTGGCTAAGTTGAATAATAGAAACTAAGTAGCGTGACACTATAACAAACCACTTCCTTTGGAAATCCCCAAATGCAACTGCAGAGCAATTTATTACTGTGTATGCAAATAAAGTGAAAACAAATGTGGCT
The DNA here is from genome assembly GCF_010015445.1 of Perca fluviatilis. Classification (NCBI taxonomy): domain Eukaryota; kingdom Metazoa; phylum Chordata; class Actinopteri; order Perciformes; family Percidae; genus Perca; species Perca fluviatilis. The sequence goes on along the minus strand of NC_053128.1, from coordinate 30,686,508 downwards.
TTCAGTTTTTACTGGTTTTTAATGAGTCATTGTTTTCTGAACAGTGCCAAAATGCAGATCTTTGTGAAGACGCTGACGGGAAAGACCATCACCCTAGAGGTTGAGCCCAGCGACACCATTGAGAACGTGAAGGCAAAGATCCAGGATAAGGAAGGAATCCCTCCAGACCAGCAGCGTCTGATCTTTGCTGGCAAGCAGCTCGAGGACGGCCGCACCCTCTCTGACTACAACATCCAGAAGGAATCCACCCTCCACCTGGTGCTGCGTCTCCGTGGAGGCATGCAGATCTTCGTGAAGACCCTGACTGGCAAGACCATCACCCTGGAGGTTGAGCCCAGCGACTCCATTGAGAACGTCAAGGCCAAGATCCAGGATAAAGAGGGAATCCCCCCAGACCAGCAGCGTCTGATCTTTGCTGGAAAGCAGCTGGAAGATGGCCGCACCCTCTCTGACTACAACATCCAGAAGGAATCCACCCTCCACCTGGTGCTGCGTCTCCGTGGAGGCATGCAGATCTTTGTCAAGACCCTGACTGGCAAGACCATCACCCTGGAGGTGGAGCCCAGCGACTCCATTGAGAACGTGAAGGCCAAGATCCAGGATAAGGAGGGAATCCCTCCAGACCAGCAGCGTCTGATCTTTGCCGGCAAGCAGCTGGAAGATGGCCGCACCCTCTCTGACTACAACATCCAGAAGGAATCCACCCTCCACCTGGTGCTGCGTCTCCGTGGAGGCATGCAGATCTTCGTGAAAACCCTCACCGGCAAGACCATCACCCTGGAGGTGGAGCCCAGCGACTCCATTGAGAACGTGAAGGCCAAGATCCAGGATAAGGAGGGAATCCCTCCAGACCAGCAGCGTCTGATCTTCGCCGGCAAGCAGCTGGAAGATGGCCGCACCCTCTCTGACTACAACATCCAGAAGGAATCCACCCTCCACCTGGTGCTGCGTCTCCGTGGAGGCATGCAGATCTTCGTGAAGACCCTGACTGGCAAGACCATCACCCTGGAGGTGGAGCCCAGCGACTCCATTGAGAACGTCAAGGCCAAGATCCAGGATAAGGAGGGAATCCCTCCAGACCAGCAGCGTCTGATCTTTGCTGGCAAGCAGCTGGAAGATGGCCGCACCCTCTCTGACTACAACATCCAGAAGGAATCCACCCTCCACCTGGTGCTGCGTCTCCGTGGAGGAAACTGATCTGCTCCAGCTTGAAGATGTCTCTGTATAACCACCATCTTTATCCCAGTATTGAAGAGGAAAAACAAATCCCTTCTGCTCCAATCATTCCATATTTTTTTTTAAAGTTTAAATAAAGGTTGTGCATTCCTGACCTTTTCTTTCTTAATTTCACTTTTTGCATTTTGACTGCTTTAGCTGACAGGTTAGTGTTAAATGTGTTTTCTTTTGGGTTCCAGACTTTGAGTTGAGGCATTTTTCATCTGTAACAGAAAATACACAAACGTGTTGAAGTGATGAAATTAGACTAAAATAAGTATCTGCATGGTAGAAGAAATGTTCAGTGTGTTCATTAAGACCTCCAGAGAGGAGCCTCTATTGAAATGATGCTGTTTAAAATGTTGATCATAACTAATAAAAAGGATTCTTAAATCATCTGGTGAATTTATAATTTCAAGAGTAATTCTAGCTGACTTTCTTAACTAACTTCTGGTTCTTAAACTTATTTTATTTCTAATTCTCAACAGGAAAGTACTTGCCCTGCTTGGTGAGTAATGTCAGATTTAATTAACAGTTGAGCGCACCCATCTTACTAAATCACATAAAGGTTTTTGGGTGGTTAGGTGTGTAGTTTGTCCACAAGGTGTCGCTAGAGAGCCATCAAACTGACCTTTCAGAATCAGAAGGGTTTTATTACCAAGTACGTTTTTATTTATTTTTTTAACACATACAAGGAATTTGTGTTGGTGCACATCACACATTCTCTAAATGGAATATTAAACAATAAGTATAGGTATAAACAACCTAAGTGTATATATACACTATGTATTAAAATAAAGAGAAAAATATAAAGAGCATTACAGTAGAGAGAGAACAGTGGCATGGAGAGCCAGGGTGGTTTCCGGGCCTTGTTAATAAGGCTAGTGGCGGAGGGGAAAAAGCTGTTCATGTGAGGTTTTGGTCATGATGGGCATAAATTCATAAATGGTGACCATACTCTGTACTTAAAGAGATGGATGGAACCACACTTTAAAATCAGTGGAGCAAGTATACAGAATTTTAGTTTAGAGAAGTACTAATACCACACAATGCTCCAAAAAAAATCCTGCATTGAGTTATATAAAGCAGAGATCTTCAATCCTAGATCCTAAATTTATTTTATTTTTTAATTAAAATGGCAATGTGAATCCACCATATTGGGGCGTTTAAATCAGCCTTTGTAGAAAAACCTCACTGATGCCCGGCTTACTGGCCTATAGGGAAGGTAGTTACTACAGTAACTAAAAGTCCACAGAGCCGGTTAATCCTACGGCTTCACTGTTCCATGTGTTTACCAATGAAACATTCATAAAATCATACCAACAATTATTTTGATTGCTTTTTCAAATACAAGTCAACGTATAAAGGCTTTAGGCTGCCCTACATGTTACTGTAAGCCCAGTTTAATACGCAACTTAATTTTATCCAATATACTGTATGTAGTAGGGGGTCCCTGCTCTGGCTCTCTTTCAGTTAGGGGTCCTTGGCTTAAGAAATGTTGAAGAGCCCTGCTTTAAAGTAAAATTATAAGAAAAATGTTTTGAGTTATTAGAAATAAATAATAAAAAAAAATACTATAAAATTTAAAATTAAGAGTATAAGAAATAAATTTAAAGGATTTAAGAATATAAGCAATGATTTAAAAAATACTGTAAATTAGATCAAATAAATTTAAAATATTTAATAGTATAAGAAATAATTTTAAAAAATACTGTAAATTAGAGAAAATAAATTTAAAATATTTAAGAGTATAAGAAATAATTAAAGAAATAAGAAATAATTAAAATTATTAAAAAATAAATTAAAACAATCTGCCTTCAATACAAAGTGTCACTTTCACAGTGTTTGTTTTGTCCAACCAACACGCTTAACCTCAACATTATTACTTTATTTAAAATGTTTTTACATAAACAAAATACTTCAACCAATCAAAATTCACATACATTTTCTGCCGATCGACTAATTAATAGCCTAATCGTTCCTGCTGCACTTGTACAAACTGTCAAGGAGTTTAATTTATAACTATTTGTGTGTAAAAATCTTAATTTGTAAAGTAACTAAACCTGTCAAATAAATGTAAAAGTATAGAATTTCCCTCTAGCGGAGTAGAAATACAAAGTGCTATGAAAAGGAAAAATACCAGTACATCAAATTAGTACTTTAGTAGCATACCTGAATTAAATGTACTTTAAACCTTAATCACGTCAGGACAAAACAAACCAACTTTATATGCCGTTTTATTACATTTTCAGGGTTTTACATCCATAATGCACATAAACAATCATGTAAATCTCTATTATTCTTTAAATGCTCGAGAGAAAAAAAGCAAAGATGAACAAATGATCAATAATACTGATGCCTAACACAGGTTCAGAGCGGGTTCATGCATATATTATTATTATTTATATTGTTATTAACACATTTTGGTTGTTTCTTTGAAGCTATTCTTGTCACTGGAGGAGCTGTGCCCTGAGAGAGGAGAGGAGAGAGAGTTTGAGGTCGGGGGATAATTCGGGATGTAACGATGCATCGTGAATAAATATATAAAAGTTACAACCGGAGGAGATAATAATAATAATAATAAAAAAGAATCACGACAGAGTTTTTAAAACGTCCTGGCGCGTAATCTCCTTTACATTTCACTTGTTGCGTCTCAGTTAATTTATTTGAAGAGATTTTTGTTCTATTTTGTTATTTTGATGCGAAAAATCTAATTAATTTCTTATTTAATGTTTGTTATTTAACCCTTGTGTTGTCTTCCCGTTCCACCATGCACGTTTTTTCTGGGTCAAAATTGTGTCGCTTTTTTTGTTGATTTTTCCCCCCACATTATGAACATTTTTGTCATTTTTTTCCACATTCTTTAAAAAAAAAAAAAGTTCTTCAAATACTATAAAATTAAATAAAAACGCACAAATTCAATAATAGTAGTGAACGGATCATTTATTTTACTTGTGAAGAGCGTTGCGTGGGACCATCCGCGTTGTGATGGTTAAGGTTAGGGTAAGGGGCTAGGGAATGCATTATGTCAATGGCAGGTCCCCACAGAGATAGTGAAACAAACGTCTGTGTGTGTGTGTGTGTGTAAACAGTGTGTCTACAGGACGGTCTCAGCACAGGAGTCCCCGAAGTGAGCGTGCAGTTTTTGGCGAAAGTCTCTGTGTATTTCAGGTGGAGGCAGCCAGACCTGAGGGGGATAAAAGCGGTGGTGTTGCCTGGAGTAGAAGCCAGACTCGCCGCAGTCCGAGTCCACCTGGATGCTGAGCTGGGGCGCGGGCGGGCGCGGCGGCGGGGGCTGTGACGGCGGGCGTGGCGGAGCGTCCCCGGGGCCGAGGCTCGAGGTCTGGGAGTGGGCAGGTGAGTCAGGGCAGGAGATCTTCAGGTGTAGGGTGATGCTGTGGGAACCGGCCAGGTTACACTTTTACTCTCTCCATCTCACACATGCACACAGTTTCCAGTTCATTAGGTACACAGGGCTAAAAACACATGCTGTCTAATCCACTGGTTCTCAAACTGTGGTACCAGTACCACTGGTGGTACGCAAGGTCCCTCTAGTGCAGTAGTTCTCAAACTGTGGTACCGGTACCACTGGTGGTACGCAAGGTCCCTCTAGTGCAGTGGTTCTCAAACTTTTTTTCAATAATGTTCCCCCTTTGAATAGTTTTTTTAAGCCATGTACCCCTTAACCTGAGTGAATAATTTTTGGTAGACAAAACCAGTCTATAAAGAGGAAGAATACAGCGATAGATTTACTAAACAACAGCCTTGGACCTGGAACACATTTAAATACTGATGGAGAGAGAGAGAGAGAGACAGAGAGAGTGAAGGAAGTCACTACCCGATGCGAGTTGCGCATGCTCAGATTCAAACGGTTTACGGCACGTGTCAAACTCAAGGCCCGTGGGCCAAATCCGGCCCGCATGTCAATTTAGGTTCAATACATTTTGGCCCGCCTAGTTGTGCGCCAAACCAAAAACGTGGGAAACTGTTTTTCCAACTTGCAATTACACAACACTCAAAGCAGAATTTGGCAAATGTGGGAAACTGTTTTGAGAATTTGGCAAATTTGCCAACTTTGAGACTAAATACCGTATTTTCCGGACTATAAGTCGCTCCGGAGTATAAGTCGCATTTATTTAGAATAAATAAATCCATCTGTCAACTACACAATAGCACCCAGAACAACAGGCTGAATATGGTAGGTGTCCGGTATGTTAACGTAACACATTAACAGTTATTGATCTATACAATAGCACACAGAACAGCTAGCTACCAGGGCGTGGAGCATGGATGGATTAAAAGGCGTGGAGACGTAGCTGCACCGTTGACGAGCCCCTCCCGACTCGTTCCTCCAGCTCTGGCCATCTCGCTCTCAGCCCACGATTAGCCGATTAGCTTTCTTTGTTTTCTTCATTGCAGTAAGAGTCACCTTTTCGCCAGTCTCCCTCACAAGTTTCTCCCTCATTTCAACCTTTCTTTCTGCTGCTTGATTACCGTTTTCGGGCTGCATATTTTACTACCTGCAGTTTGTTTTCTTTCTCAGTTGTCTTTAGCAGCAGCGTTCTAGTTGTCACAAGCCTAGAGCGCCCTCTCGCGGCTGTAGACGGTAATGTTTTCAGTATGAATTAACATTTAAAAACATGTTCAATTATATATATTTTGATCCATAAGTCGCACCTGACTATGAGTCGCAGGACCAGCCAGAGTAGGAAAAAAAGTGTGACTTATAGTCCGGAAAATACGGTAGTTCCCCCAGAAGCAGAGCGTTTGCATATCCGGGCTGTGAAAGAGCTTGTTGTGGGTCAGCTGGGTGGTAGCATGCTTAGAAAATGTAATCATTGTTTTGCTTGATTTGCTAAATTGCAGGATGGCTTTGGAACTTTTTCAGGGTTTTATGTCGGCCAAACTGTAAGTGAGAAGACGATATGAGACAATAATACAGTCAAAGATATTTGACTTTTTCAAAATAAAAGCATGTCAACAAACTAATCATGCCTGACCCTGGATGGGATTCTCGTTTTCCAGTGTGGCTCTTAGTGTGGTTGAGTTTGACTCTCCTGGTTTACAGCACAATGCCAAGGGATCTGGATCCAGCAAACGTTTTAATTATCTATTATTGTGAACCATTCAGATTGGTTGAAATCCTTCATTTATGTTTAGGATGAATCCAATAACCTTCATAGACATTTTGAATATACTCCAGCTGCAACCATTAGTCCATTAATCAATTATTCAATCAACAAACCGCTGTTTAGATGACTATATAATAATTTCAGATATTTTTCATGCCAAAAAAGGCAACTATTCACTTCTCAAATGTAAAGATGTTCTGTTTTAGTTGCCTTACATGATACAACCTGCACATCAGTGTCATGAGCCACGGTTATTCTAAAAAGAAACAACCAAAATCCAATCATGATGAAGCCCCTTGTACATTTATTTGGTTAGCGTAATGGACAACGTTTAAACAGTCCCACTTGGAATGATTGATCCACCATCACTATCTGCAAAAGCAATGATGCATCACAAATTAAAAGGTGTTTGAAGGGTAACATTGGTGTCATTTTCTTATTAATCCACTGTAGTATTCCACTCAGTTCAAACTACCATTTCTTTTCAACCTGTTGAAACCTATGTCCCCATGTTTTTGTGTCTAAGTGACTGATGGGAACAACAATCTTTGACATTGGTCCAGTATTAAACGAGATCGCTGCAGTCGGCAGCGACGAAACAAGCTACAATCTAAGTTAATAGGGCAACTGTCCAGCTTGTATTTACCTTCACTAAAGTGCTCGTTTAGCCGCTGACAGACTCAGATTATTATTCTAAGTGTCTGACAACATTATGGAAAGGATCCCTTCAGAGATAGACCTTTAAAACCTCTTTGAGACCTTTCTGTTGAACCAGAAACAGCTCTGAAGTCTCTAGCTCTAAACCCACCAGACTCCATTTAAATAAACAGTACTTTTAGCGTGTGTAGAGCCAACATATCTTCACATGTAAATCAGTAAACTATGTGTTTATTTCAACCAAAACTAGAGTTGTGATGGTTGGAAAAGTGGAAAGACGACCCCAAAAGGGCTTTTCATAGTTTTATTTTGTTTGTGTCGACTTTGAATGAAGTGTATTTTACGATACTAAAATGACTGTTTATTTAAATGGAGTCTGGTGGGTTTAGCAAACTCAATTTCGTGGATGTTTTTATGTTTAAAAAAAGGATCTTACTCTTTAACAGAAAGGTCGACCTCCTTAGAAATCCTTTCCATAATGTTGTCAGACACTTAGAATATTAATCTGAGTCTGTCAGCGGCTAAACGAGCACTCTTGTGAAGGTAAATACAAGCTGGACAGTTGTCCTATTAACTTAGATTGTAGCTTGTTTCTCCGCTGCCGACTGCAGTTATCTCGCTTTATACTGGACCAATGTCAAAGGTTGTTGTTCTCATCAGTCACTTAGACACAAAAACATAGGGTCCAGTTTGAAAAAAATCTGTAGTTACACTTTAAAGTATGTACAACTGACTGAATATTCATATGCCCTCATGCACTGCATTGTACACAGTACTTTCTATATGTACTGAATTATCCTATATTAACTGCACAAGCAATGTAAAAACAAAAGTAAAATGTCTAAAATCCTCATCCAACATGAATCCACCTGAACAGAATGTGTGTTTCTATGTGGTAACTACTGCATATGTGTTGTGTTTGTCTGAAGGTGGTGGTGTCCCAGCCAGCGTGTGTGCCGGGTGAGTAAATCAGATCACGTGTAGTTTCAGCACACAGCATACCTGCGGTCTAATTCATTTTGATTGGACGAGACTGTCGAGTAAGGGTTCATCTCCTGTACGAAAACACACGGAGAGACACAAAGAGAAACATATGCACGACACAGAGTAAACATGTAAGCACACGTACAGTTCAACACAGAGAGACACGAAGATAACAATCAAGTTAACCGTGATGACAAGCAGTTGATGTTTAGAGGTTGCTCGGGACCACTGACCTTACCATGACGAGTAACTGTTAACCATCTCACAGTGGCTGGGTTTGTAACATAGTCTGCCAGCGGCAGTCATCACAGACATTTTGTGCTGCCCCCGAACGTGACATGGACTGCACGCGTTATGTTTTTAATCATCCGCTGCGTCACTTTCAACAGCTTACATTTAAAACACTACTCAGCTTTTAATGTCGTAACAACAGGCATAGCATGTGTTAAAAAGGTCATAGTATAGAATGACTTTTGTTGACATACTTTTTTCGACCTTTTTCGACATACTGACTTTTTTCGTGACTTTGACATACTATACTATGACCTTTTTCGTGACTTTTTTTCGACATACTGACTTTTTTCGTGACTTTGACATACTATACTGTGACCTTTTCTGACATACTATACTATGACTTTTTTCGTGACTTTTCGACATGCTATACTATGACTTTTGTTGACAATTTTATGACTTTTTTCTATAGACCTTTTCACAGATGTAAACATAAACATTCTAAATGGACCCAAGTTGATTTCCTGTTGCAGTGTATGTAAATGTCATCAACTGACAGGATGTAAACAAGGGGCCAGTCTGTTGCCTAGCAATGGAATTCCATTGAAAAGGTCTATACTATGCCTTTTTTTTTACTTTTTCGGACATATTATACTATGACTTTTTTGTGATTCTTTTCGACAGCATGATGTTTTGTGACTTTTCGACATGCTATACTTTGACGTTTTTGTGACTTTTTTTGACAAAGATGTTTTATTATTTTATTTTTAAGACTAACCAGATCTTAATCAGACTAACCGTCTGAAATAGTATAATGTGATGACCCCTCTTTTAACTGCTTGTTTTTTCTTTGTGTTGCAGATGCCAGTAGGTGTGGTCAGGTCGTCCTTGTGTCTTCCCAGTACTATAAGAGCACAACTCACTTGTTCCATGATGGAAAGAGAGAAAGGGGAAGCAATGCTCCATATGCTCCCTATCCTTTGTTTTTCCTTTTACCATACACCACTCCACTCGCTATTCTTTCACTCATGAACCTTCTAATGTCTTGACATTTTTTTGTTGTTTTAAATAAAAGAATGGTTTCTTTGAAGTAACTTTTTGTGTCACCTTTCGTTAATTGTCATGAAGCCATGAAGTATACCATAATCTAATAAGTATGAGTAAAGTCGTAAAAAGTCATAGTATGGTATGTTGAAAAGTCACGAAAAAAGTCATAGTAGAATATATCGATAAAAGTCATAAAAAGTCATAGTATGGTATTTCGAAAAGTCACGAAAAAAGTCGAAAAAAAAGTCAAAGTATAGTATGTGGAAAAAAATCATAGTATAGTATGTCGAAAAAGTCATAGTATAGTATGTTAAAAAAAAATCATAGTATAGTATGTCGAAAAAAATCATATAGTATGTCGAAAAAATCAAGGTATAGTATGTCAAAAAAGGTCATAGTATAGTATGTCGAAAAGTCAAGAAAAAAGTCATAGTATAGTATGTCTAAAAATTATAAAGTATGTCAAAGAAAGGTCATAGTATAGTATGTCGAAAAACTCATAGTATAGTATGTCGAAAAAGGTCATAGTATAGTATGTCGAAAAATCATAGTATGTCGAAAAAAGGTCATAGTATAGTATCGAAAAGGTCATAGTATAGTATGTCGAAAAAAAGTCATAGTATAGTATGTGTCAAAGGTGATAGTATAGTATGGAATAGGTAAAGTCACGAAAAAGTATCATAGTATAGTATGTAGAAAAATCATAGTATAGTATGTCGAAAAAAGGTCATAGTATAGTATGTCGAAAAGTCACGAAAAAAGTCACAGTATAGTATGTCGAAAAAGGTCATAGTATAGTATGTCGAAAAGTCACGAAAAAAGTCACAGTATAGTATGTCGAAAAAATCTTAGTATAGTATGTTGAAAAGTCCTGAAAAAAGTCATAGTATTGTATGTCGAAAAAAGGTCATAGTATAGTATGTCGAAAAGTCACGAAAAAAGTCACAGTATAGTATGTCGAAAAAGGTCATAGTATAGTATGTCGAAAAGTCACGAAAAAAGTCATAGTATAGTATGTCAAAAAAGGTCATAGTATAGTATGTCGAAAAGTCAAGAAAAAAGTCATAGTATAGTATGTCTAAAAAATTATAAAGTATGTCGAAAAAGGTCATAGTATAGTATGTCGACAAAAATCATAGTATAGTATATGTCGAAAAAAGTCATAGTATAGTATGTCGAAAAAGGTCATAGTATAGTATGTCGAAAGTCACGAAAAAAGTCATAGTATAGTATGTAGAAAAAATCATAGTATAGTATGTCGAAAAAAGGTCATAGTATGTTGAAAAGTCACGAAAAAAGTCACAGTATTGTATGTCGAAAAAGGTCACAGTATTGTATGTCGAAAAAGGTCATAGTATAGTATGTCGAAAAAGGTCATAGTATAGTATGTTAAAAAAAAATCATAGTATAGTATGTCGAAAAAAATCATATAGTATGTCGAAAAAATCAAGGTATAGTATGTCAAAAAAGGTCATAGTATAGTATGTCGAAAAGTCAAGAAAAAAGTCATAGTATAGTATGTCTAAAAAATTATAAAGTATGTCGAAAAAGGTCATAGTATAGTATGTCGAAAAAACTCATAGTATAGTATGTCGAAAAAGGTCATAGTATAGTATGTCGAAAAAATCATAGTATGTCGAAAAAGGTCATAGTATAGTATGTCGAAAAAGGTCATAGTATAGTATGTCGAAAAAAGTCATAGTATAGTATGTCGAAAAAGGTCATAGTATAGTATGTCGAAAAGTCACGAAAAAAGTCATAGTATAGTATGTAGAAAAAATCATAGTATAGTATGTCGAAAAAAGGTCATAGTATAGTATGTCGAAAAGTCACGAAAAAAGTCACAGTATAGTATGTCGAAAAAGGTCATAGTATAGTATGTCGAAAAGTCACGAAAAAAGTCACAGTATAGTATGTCGAAAAAATCTTAGTATAGTATGTTGAAAAGTCCTGAAAAAAGTCATAGTATTGTATGTCGAAAAAAGGTCATAGTATAGTATGTCGAAAAGTCACGAAAAAAGTCACAGTATAGTATGTCGAAAAAGGTCATAGTATAGTATGTCGAAAAGTCACGAAAAAAGTCATAGTATAGTATGTCAAAAAAGGTCATAGTATAGTATGTCGAAAAGTCAAGAAAAAAGTCATAGTATAGTATGTCTAAAAAATTATAAAGTATGTCGAAAAAGGTCATAGTATAGTATGTCAAAAAAAGTCATAGTATAGTATGTCAAAAAAGGTCATAGTATAGTATGTCGAAAAGTCAAGAAAAAAGTCATAGTATAGTATGTCTAAAAAATTATAAAGTATGTCGAAAAAGGTCATAGTATAGTATGTCGACAAAAATCATAGTATAGTATATGTCGAAAAAAGTCATAGTATAGTATGTCGTAAAAGGGGTCATAGTATGTCTAAAGTCAAAAAAAAGTCATAGTATAGTATGTAGAAAAAATCATAGTATAGTATGTCGAAAAAGGTCATAGTATGTTGAAAAGCCCGCGAAAAGTCACAGTATTGTATGTCGAAAAAGGTCACAGTATTGTGGCGGCGTAGAAAAAGGTCATAGTATAGTATGCGAAAAAGGTCATAGTATAGTATGTCCAAAAGTCACGAAAAAAGTCACAGTATAGTATGTCGAAAAGGTCATAGTATAGTATGTCGAAAAAGGTCATAGTATAGTATGTCGAAAAGTCACGAAAAAAGTCACAGTATAGTATGTCGAAAAAAGGTCATAGTATAGTATGTCGAAAAGTCACGAAAAAAGTCATAGTATAGTATGTCGAAAAGTCAAGAAAAAAGTCATAGTATAGTATGTCTAAAAAATTATAAAGTATGTCGAAAAAGGTCATAGTATAGTATGTCGAAAAGTCACGAAAAAAGTCATAGTATAGTATGTAGAAAAAATCATTGTATAGTATGTCGAAAAAAGGTCATAGTATAGTATGTCGAAAAGTCACGAAAAAAGTCACAGTATTGTATGTCGAAAAAAGGTCATAGTATAGTATGTCGAAAAAGGTCATAGTATAGTATGTTAAAAAAAAATCATAGTATAGTATGTCGAAAAAAATCATATAGTATGTCGAAAAAATCAAGGTATAGTATGTCAAAAAAGGTCATATAATAGTATGTCGAAAAGTCAAGAAAAAAGTCATAGTATAGTATGTCTAAAAAATTATAAAGTATGTCGAAAAAGGTCATAGTATAGTATGTCGAAAAAACTCATAGTATAGTATGTCGAAAAAGGTCATAGTATAGTATGTCGAAAAAATCATAGTATGTCGAAAAAGGTCATAGTATAGTATGTCGAAAAAAGTCATAGTATAGTATGTCGAAAAAGGTCATAGTATAGTATGTCGAAAAAAGTCATAGTATAGTATGTCGAAAAGTCACGAAAAAAGTCATAGTATAGTATGTAGAAAAAATCATAGTATAGTATGTCGAAAAAGGTCATAGTATAGTATGTCGAAAAGTCAAGAAAAAAGTCATAGTATAGTATGTCGAAAAAATTATAAAGTATGTCGAAAAAGGTCATAGTATAGTATGTCGAAAAGTCACGAAAAAAGTCATAGTATAGTATGTCGAAAAGTCAAGAAAAAAGTCATAGTATAGTATGTAGAAAAAATCATTGTATAGTATGTCGAAAAAAGGTCATAGTATAGTATGTCGAAAAGTCACGAAAAAAGTCACAGTATAGTATGTCGAAAAAAGGTCATAGTATAGTATGTCGAAAAGTCACGAAAAAAGTCACAGTATTGTATGTCGAAAAAAGGTCATAGTATAGTATGTCGAAAAAGTCATAGTATAGTATGTTAAAAAAAAATCATAGTATAGTATGTCGAAAAAAATCATATAGTATGTCGAAAAAATCAAGGTATAGTATGTCAAAAAAGGTCATAGTATAGTATGTCGAAAGGTCAAGAAAAAAGTCATAGTATAGTATGTCTAAAAAATTATAAAGTATGTCGAAAAAGGTCATAGTATAGTATGTCGAAAAAGGTCATAGTATAGTATGTCGAAAAAATCATAGTATGTCGAAAAAGGTCATAGTATAGTATGTCGAAAAAAGTCATAGTATAGTATGTCGAAAAAAGTCATAGTATAGTATCGAAAAGGTCATAGTATAGTATGTCGAAAAGTCACGAAAAAAGTCACAGTATAGTATGTCGAAAAAGGTCATAGTATAGTATGTCGAAAAAATCATAGTATAGTATGTTGAAAAGTCCTGAAAAAAGTCATAGTATAGTATGTCGAAAAAATCATAGTATAGTATGTTGAAAAGTCACGAAAAAAGTCATAGTATTGTATGTCGAAAAAAGGTCATAGTATAGTATGTCGAAAAAATCATAGTATAGTATGTCGAAAAAGGTCATAGTATAGTATGTCGAAAAAAGTCATAGTATAGTATGTCGAAAAAAGTCATAGTATAGTATGTCGAAAAAGGTCATAGTATAGTATGTCGAAAAAAGTCACAGTATAGTATGTCGAAAAAGGTCATAGTATAGTATGTCGAAAAGTCACGAAAAAAGTCACAGTATAGTATGTCGAAAAAGGTCATAGTATAGTATGTCGAAAAGTCACGAAAAAAGTCATAGTATAGTATGTCGAAAAGTCAAGAAAAAAGTCATAGTATAGTATGTCAAAAAAGGTCATAGTATAGTATGTCGAAAAGTCAAGAAAAAAGTCATAGTATAGTATGTTGAAAAAGGTCATATTATAGTATGTCGAAAAAGGTCATAGTATAGTATGTCGAAAAAGGTCATAGTATAGTATGTCGAAAAAAGTCATAGTATAGTATGTCGAAAAGTCACGAAAAAAGTCACAGTATAGTATGTTGAAAAAGGTCATAGTATAGTATGTCGAAAAGTCACGAAAAAAGTCACAGTATAGTATGTTGAAAAAGGTCATAGTATAGTATGTCGAAAAGTCACGAAAAAAGTCATAGTATAGTATGTCTAAAAAATTATAAAGTATGTCGAAAAAGGTCATAGTATAGTATGTCGAAAAGTCACGAAAAAAGTCACAGTATAGTATGTTGAAAAAGGTCATAGTATAGTATGTCGAAAAAGGTCATAGTATAGTATGTCGAAAAAGGTCATAGTATAGTATGTCGAAAAAAGTCATAGTATAGTATGTCGAAAAAGGTCATAGTATAGTATGTCGAAAAAAAAGTCATAGTATAGTATGTCGAAAAAAGTCATAGTATAGTATGTCGAAAAGTCACGAAAAAAGTCATAGTATAGTATGTTGAAAAAGGTCATAGTATAGTATGTCGAAAAAATCATAGTATAGTATAGTATGTCGAAAAAATCCTAGTAGGCTATAGTATGTCAAAAAAATTATAGTATAGTATCTCGAAAAAGGTCATAGTATAGTATGTCGAAAAAAGTCATAGTATAGTATCTCGAAAAGTCAAGAAAAAAGTCATAGTATAGTATCTCGAAAAAGGTCATAGTATAGTATGTCGAAAAGTCACGAAAAAGGTCATAGTATAGTATGTCGAAAAAGGTCATAGTATAGTATCTCGAAAAGTCAAGAAAAAAGTCATAGTATAGTATCTCGAAAAGTCAAGAAAAAGGTCATAGTATAGTATCTCGAAAAGTCAAGAAAAAAGTCATAGTATAGTATCTCGAAAAAAGTCATAGTATAGTATGTCGAAAAGTCACGAAAAAAGTCATAGTATAGTATGTCGAAAAAATCATAGTATAGTATGTCGAAAAAAGGTCATAGTATAGTATGTCGAAAAAGGTCATAGTATAGTATGTCAAAAAGTCACGAAAAAAGTCATAGTATAGTATGTCGAAAAAAATCATAGTATAGTATGTCGAAAAGTCAAGAAAAAAGTCATAGTATAGTATGTCGAACAAAATCATAGTATAGTATGTCGAAAAAAGTCATAGTATAGTATGTCGAAAAGTCATAGTATAGTATGTCGAAAAAAATCATAGTATAGTATGTCGAAAAAGGTCATAGTATAGTATGTCGAAAAAAATCATAGTATAGTATGTCGAACAAAATCATAGTATAGTATGTCGAAAAAAGTCATAGTATAGTATGTCGAAAAGTCATAGTATAGTATGTCGAACAAAATCATAGTATAGTATGTCGAAAAAAGTCATAGTATAGTATGTCGAAAAGTCATAGTATAGTATGTCGAAAAAGGTCATAGTTTAGTATGTCGAAAAGTCACGAAAAAAGTCACAGTATAGTATGTCGAAAAAGGTCATAGTATATTATGTCGAAAAGTCACGAAAAAGGTCATAGTATAGTATGTCGAAAAAAATCATAGTATAGTATGTCGAAAAAAATATAGTATAGTATGTTGAAAGTATGTGATGGATTACTTACAAAAGCGAGGCAATTTAAAATGCATGTAAATTAAATTTAAAAGTTGAATAACTCAGTCACCTTATTGTGCGCCAATGTGAAATGTAAAAAAAATAAAAACAGGTCATCCATGGTCACGAGCAACATCTACGAAAAGCTCTATTATCACTCTATGACATGTAATAAATGGCATCAAACATTTGCACAACTAACTACAACATGACACAACAAGAGGTGGAGGAAAGGGCTGGTGTACTCACAATCAGAGGTTTGGTTTTGGGAGGGAGGGTTAACATGGACGGGGACAGGCTCAGGGTGGGACTCTATGGCCTCCATGGGAATCTTCACTGGAGGGGGGACGACAGAGCTGTTGGGCTGAGCGACAGAGACAGGAAGTGTTCGGCATGCAGGACAAACTGAGATTTTAAAGGATGAGACTCCATATGTTCTATATTTCTGTTGTGTATGTTCTATATTTCTGCCATGGAGCTACATTGTTGTCCAAAAACTATTAAAAACACACCAATGAGCCACCCTGTTGCACTGGGTGACATGTTCCTTCATTAACATGAACACACACACACACACACACACACACACACACACACAAACACACACACACAAACACACACTGTAGTGTATTATTTTTTTTTGGCTCAATCCCAAATACACCTAGTCCCTCCCCCCATAAAAACTACAGTGTTTAGCTGTTTTATGAAATTACCGAGACTTTTAAAAATGAAACTATATACTTGTGACCGATTTTTTAAAGATTTAAAGGCTTCAAGACTTCAAGAGGACACATTGATTAATTCCTCTTTGTCAGTCCCTCCAGAAAAACACGATTATGCGATCGCATAATTCAATGCATTTTTTCAAATACGCCGCACTTTCGCCGCATAAATTGCCGATTTCCGGGCAAAATATGCGGGCCTTGCATGATTTCATAATCCCCACATTTTCGTTGCAAAAAAGTCCCATAATATATCTTAGCAGAAAGTTGAAAAAGTTTGCGTTTACTTCACACAAGAGCAGCCATTTCCCCGTTGCCATGGTAACGTTATGAAGTGAAGTAATTACGCGACGTGAACATCATCGAAAAGCAGGGTGTTTGGCGAATCACTTTTTTTTTCTCTTTTCAAATCAAAACCCAGTTTCTACTGCAATTTCATCGCATAAAACTGCATAAATATCCCGCATATTCCATCGCATTGTTTAAGAAAACGTGGCGCATAATCAAGGATTTTTGCCCGCAACTATCACAAAAAAACTGCATTTTTCTGGAAGGACTGCTTTGTGGTGTGACCTTAAAACATAGATTTTTTAAATGTTGATTTCAGTCATTTTGTGGAGAAAAATATAGAATAGCATTAGCCTTATCCTTCAGTCAGAATCATCGGTGGACACAATGGGCACAGAGATGCAGAGTGAACAGTGGGAGAGGTAGACAGACACGCTGAGAGGAGGATGGACGGACAAAAAAGACGTAAGTAAGTGTTGTACAGTGCCTTTTCAGCAACACTGTGGGACAGAGAGGAGAAACATACAGTATTAGTCAGAGGACACAAACCCAGGAATGACACACCCACAAAAGATGGAGTGACACACATTTCAATACGCAAATAAATACTGAGAAAAGAGTTGCACTCTCGCCAACTTTGGCGATTACAGTAGCTGTGTGTTGGGTCCGTGTAACGCTAATCAGTTCAATTTTCTAAGCACAAACGGACATTTGGAAAAACAGAAAAATGGGTTCCAATATCCAATTTTTCATTTTTTTCCAATTTTCTGTTTTTATTCAGAGGATCAGAAATTTAGAAAATTACAAAACTGTGTCTGAGCTCCAATTATTCAATACTGCCATGGTATTCTCTCCCTCGTTCGGATGATTTCGAGTGCACACACTCGAAACCATCCGTTGCAAGCCCCTCTGACCCCAAGTTATTTTTTTTTTTTGTCCATATGCAGTTAATGACCTGCATATTCCGCAAAGTCGAGGGAGAGAATACTAGCCTCGTGAGAGCGTCCTGATCTGGCGAGCTCCAGTTTTCCACTCCCAGATCAGTCTGGCATCTTGAGATAGAGAAAATTTGGAGCCGTTCGCCAAACGACCAACCAATCAGCGTTGGTTTTGAGGCGGGTTTAGGTGGTGATAGACAGATGGTTTATCCAATCAGCTAACCAGGATTTTCAGACAGCGGTAGCCCTAATTCTGTTAGCCGCTCGCTAATGCTTTTTCCTCTTGGATCCTTCTTTTGGAATATGGACCGGGAACCTGAAATGCGGCCTTTTATTCCTAAATTCTCGTTACACAAACGGCAAATCTCCTTTACCGACATGCTGCTAGCTTGCTGAGCTATGGAGCTATGCTTTGCCTGCAGCAGCAGCAGGGGTAGCCTGGCTTGTGGTTGTGTTTTCATATACGCTTCGTTGATCTGATTGGTTGATTTGGTTTATTCAATTCAATTCAATTTTATTTATAGTATCAAATCATAACAAAAGTTATCTCGAGACACTTTCCAAAACCCCAACAATTACAGTAATTCCATCAAGAGCAAGCATTAGCAGTGGCTATCGCGACAGTGGCAAGGAAAAACTCCTTTTTAGGAAGAAACCTCGGCAGACCCAGACTCTTGGTAGGCGGTGTCTGACGGGCCGGTTGGGGGGGTGATGAACAGTGGCGATAATAGTCACATTAAAGGTCACAGTGACGTCGAAGGTCATCGTGGTCATCGTTTATCCAATCAGCTAACCAGGATTTTTGCCCCTTCCCAAAAGTTCTCCAACGGAAAGTTCCCAGATGGATATGCCGAGCAAATGCGAAGCGATCCATCTGGTGGAGTCAGGTTAAGAGAATACCATGGCAGTATTGAATAATTGGAGCTCAGACGCAATTTTGTAATTTTCTCAATTTCTGAAAAAACAGAAAATTGGAAAAACAGGTTTAAAGATCCAATTTTTTTATTTGTAAAGGTGGAAAAAAATGAAAAATTGGATATTTGAACCCATTTTTCTGTTTTTCCAAATGTCCGTTTGTGCTTAGAAAACTGAACTGATAAGCGTTACACGGACCGTGTCGGCAGGCAGATATGGTTATCTATGTGTGTGCTGAGTAATCTTTAAATTGGATTTCCCTCACCTCATCGTCGCTGTCTGGCTCGGCCGCCTTTTTATCCCTCTTCTTGGTCTTGTCGTCCTCCTTTTTCTTCTTGTCTTTGTCTGGCAGGATGTCGTCCAGCCAGGCCAAGTCGTGTTGTGAGAATATCAGATCCAGCAGCTTCCTCACGACCATCAGACCCAGAATCTACACACGGGGGAAAGAAAATGAACCAGTGGTGGAGGAAGGATTCCCAATTAAGATTAGCAGCAGTTCACCCAGGACATACAAGTCATACGCCCGCTGACTGAATGATCATTCCTATCAGACACACACCAATCACAGCCATTCTCACATCAAGGCGCTCCTTTTAAAGGAACACGCTGACTTATTGGGACTTTGTCTTGTTCACCGTGTCCCCCAGAGTTAGATAAGTCCATACATACCCTTCTCATCTCCCTGCGTGTTGTAACTCTGTCTGACGCCCCCATCGCTAGCCTAGCTTAGCACAGATCCAGGAGGTAACCGGCTCCATCTAGCCTAGCTTAGCACAGATCCAGGAGGTAAACGGCTGCATCTAGCCTAGCTGAGCACAGATCCTGGAGGTAAACGGCTGCATCTAGCCTAGCTTAGCACAGATCCTGGAGGTAAACGGCTCCATCTAGCCTAGCTTAGCACAGATCCTGGAGGTAAACGGCTGCATCTAGCCTAGCTTAGCACAGATCCTGGAGGTAACCGGCTCCATCTAGCCTAGCTTAGCACAGATCCTGGAGGTAAACGGCTGCATCTAGCCTAGCTTAGCACAGATCCTGGAGGTAACCAGCTCCATCTAGCCTATTGCTACTATAGTGACATGCTATACTATGACTTTTTTTCGTGACTTTTTTCGACATACTATACTATGACTTTTTTTCGTGACTTTTTTTGACATACTATACAATTACTTTTTTCGACATACTATACTATGACATTTTTTCATGACTTTTTTCAACATACTATACTGACTTTTTTCGTAACTTTTTTCGACATACTATACTATTACTTTTTTTGAAAGTCTATAGTATGACTTTTTTCGACATGCTATACTATGACTTTTTCGTGACTTTTTTGACATACTATACAATTACTTTTTTCGACATACTATTCTATGACTTTTTTCATGACTTTTTTCAACATACTATACTATGACTTTTTTCGTAACTTTTTTCAACATACTATACTATGACTTTTTTCGTAACTTTTTTCGACATACTATACTATGACTTTTTTTCGTGACTTTTTTTGACATACTATACAATTACTTTTTTCAACATACTATACTATAACTTTTTTCAACATACTATACTATGACTTTTTCCGACATACTATACTATGACTTTTTTCGTAACTTTTTTCGACATACTATACTATTACTTTTTTCGACATACTATACTATGACTTTTTTTCATGACTTTTTTCGACATACTATACAATTACTTTTTTCGACATACTATACAATTACTTTTTTCGACATACTATACAATTACTTTTTTTGACATACTATACTATGACTTTTTTCGTAACTTTTTTCGACATACTATACAATTACTTTTTTCGACATACTATACAATTACTTTTTTTCGACATACTATACTATGACTTTTTTCATGACTTTTTTCAACATACTATACTATGACTTTTT
Organism: Perca fluviatilis; assembly: GCF_010015445.1. Lineage (NCBI taxonomy): Eukaryota > Metazoa > Chordata > Actinopteri > Perciformes > Percidae > Perca > Perca fluviatilis. Next base: position 30,666,143 of record NC_053128.1, on the reverse strand, counting down.
TCGTAACTTTTTTCGACATGCTATACTATGACTTTTTTTCGTAACTTTTTTCAACATACTATACAATTACTTTTTTCAACATACTATACTATGACTTTTGCTCCCAATAAGTGACAAAATAACGCCAACATTTTCTCAACATCACTGATCCCTGCTACACGGACTGTGCTTCACACTGCTGGCAACGCGTTGCCTCCACCACACCTCAGCCTCCACCTCCCTAGTTCAGAGTCCAAACATGACTCAAAGTTTAAAATGGTTTTTAATGTCTTTCTTTTGGCTCACTCTTTTTACCCAGTGGACTCCCTGTTTTAGCTTAGCATGCTGCTTGGCTGGTCCAGGGAGCATTATCAATTGGGAGCCATCAGCACCAAGCGTAACTGTATTTCCATTTGTTGCAATAAATGGTGAAATCTACGACGAGTGTTACTGACTGAATTATACTCATGCTGAACGTCACAAAAACTAAAGAGCTGATTGTGGGCTTTTTTCGACATACTATACTATGACATACTATACTATGACTTTTTTCGACATACTATACTATGACTTTTATGACTTTTTTCGACATACTATACTATGACTTTTTTCGACATACTATACTATGACATACTATACTATGACTTTTTTCGACATACTATACTATGACTTTTATGACTTTTTTCGACATACTATACTATGACTTTTTTCGACATACTATACTATGACATACTATACTATGACTTTTTTCGACATACTATACTATGACTTTTTTCGACATACTATACTATGGACTTTTTTCGACATACTATACTATGACTTTTTTCGACATACTATGACATACTATACTATGACTTTTTTCGACATACTATACTATGACATACTATACTATGACTTTTTTCGACATACTATGACATACTATACTATGACTTTTTTCGACATACTATGACATACTATACTATGACTTTTTTCGACATACTATGACATACTATACTATGACTTTTTTCGACATACTATACTATGACTTTTTTTATGACTTTTTTCGACATACTATACTATGACTTTTTTCGACATACTATACTATGACCTTTTTCGACATACTATACTATGACTTTTTTCGACATACGACATACTATACCAGGGGTCGGCAACCTTAGGCACGCGTGCCACCATGGGCACGCGGGACCTTAACCAATGGCACACTGGCAATATGTGTGCAAGAGAGTTATTGGTGTGTTGAAATCATGGTTGAAATGCTGAAGCACTCTCTCATCCGCATGCCACATTACAACGTTCACAGTTGCGCGACCTCATAGGTGCCGATACCGTGGGTGCTCCGGAGCTCGAGCACCCACAGAAAATACTGAGCACCCACGTGTGCCAGACTGCCAGTTCATTTTTACATTAATTTAATATTAAACATTGCAGGTGGTGCTAAGTGGAGCGTCTGACATAGTGTGATTGGTCATGGCGGTGGCATTGATTTATAATTTCCCACGAAGCTGATTAAACTTCTCATCTCCAATCCTATCTGTCCATTTCCTAAGGTTCTGAAATGCAAACATTTTTGACAACTTTTTACTTTTTTGAAAGGGTGTGCGCGTGTGAGCACCCACGGAGGAAAACATCAATCGGCGCCTGTGCGCGACCTGTTATTTACGGTAGTCTGACTCATATCTCTGACCGGGAACAATACAAAGAGGATTACCAACGGCCGCTGGGGCAGATGAACTAACGCTAGTCTTGTTACTGTAAGGAGTTACAATTAAACCTTCGTGAGTTAAAAGCCAATACTTATCAATGCACTCACATTTCAATCTGCTCTGTCTGCTCAGTCCACCGCGCTGTTTTACGCAAACACAGCTCTACTCTGCAAATAGCACATTTTTACAAAACAAGCTAAAACAAAAGCTGTCGGTTTGTAGTCTGTTTCTTAGTTTGCAGGGAATCTTGAAATTTGGACAAATTCTTATAAACTTAAGCTGTCTGAAGAAACCATCCTCTCCACTGGAGCAGTAAATATGGATGCATTTTAAGACCAAAACAAATACATGTGGCTACTTAATATGCACGTGAATGACGCAATCGTTATGTTGGTGTTCTTCATTCTCGATAATGATGCTGGTTGTGTTATAATTATTTTGCCACAGCATCGTTTCATTATTAGTCCATTCATTATTAAAGCTGGGCTTTTCCACAACTTTTCGCTTCAGGCTCTTTGACAGTGATATTTTTGTCAGCCCATTTTCCACCAATCAGGACTGCATACTAAAACCATGTTTCCATAATCATAATAATAATATACAATAATAATAATAATAATAATTACAAGGTCCTGATTATGAGAAATAAATGTTATCAAATGTTGCTATGAAATAAAATTACATTTTGATTTGATTTGATGTCATAATAAAACGTAATGTTAATATGGCACACTAATAAACAAGAAATTTTGAAAAGGGCACTTCATATCAAAAAGGTTGCCGACCCCTGTACTATACTATGACATACTATACTATGTATTTTTTTCGACATACTATACTATGACTTTTTTTTATGACTTTTTTCAACATACTATACTATGACTTTTTTCGACATACTATACTATGACATACTATACTATGACTTTTTTCGACATACGACATACTATACTATGACTTTTTTTGATATACTATGACTTTTTTATATGACTTTTTTCGACATACTATACTATGACATACTATGACTTTTTTCGACATACTATACTATGACTTTTTTCGACATACTATAGTATGACTTTTTTCCGTGACTTTGTTTGAAATACTATACTGTGACTGACTTTTTTCGACATACTATACTATGACATACTATACTATGACTTTTTTTGACATAAGACATACTATACTATGACCTTTTTTTGACATAAGACATACTATACTATGACTTTTTTTGACATAAGACATACTATACTATGACCTTTTTTGATATACTATGACTTTTTTTTATGACTTTTTTCGACATACTATAGTATGGCTTTTTTCCGTGACTTTTTTTGAAATACTATACTATGACTTTTTTCGACATACTATACTATGACTTTTTTCGACATACTATAGTATGACTTTTTTCCGTGACTTTTTTTGAAATACTATACTGTGACTGACTTTTTTCGACATACTATACTATGACATACTATACTATGACTTTTTTCGACATACGACATACTATACTATGACTTTTTTTTATGACTTTTTTCGACATACTATAGTATGACTTTTTTCCGTGACTTTTTTTGAAATACTATACTATGACTTTTTTCGACATACTATACTATGACTTTTTTCGACATACTATACTATGACTTTTTTTTATGACTTTTTTCGACATACTATACTATGACTTTTTTCGACATACTATAGTATGACTTTTTTCCGTGACTTCTTTTGAAATACTATACTATGACTGACTTTTTTCGACATACTATACTATGACTTTTTTCGACATACTATACTATGACTTTTTTTGAAATACTATACTATGACTTTTTTTGTGACTTTTTTCGACATACTATACTATGACTTGTTTTCCTGACATTTTTCGACATACTATACTATGACTTTTTTTTTTACATCTGTCTTCCTAAAAATTCGTCACGCACAGAAACCCACAGGACCCACGATACAGGGTAACACACTCACCATCACTGGGAAGATGATGGCCAGGAAGGTGGACTTCAGGATCCAGAGGACGGCCAAACAGATGATCTGGACGAGCGTGAAAAGATGGACGCGTCTCAGAGGAACGTGACGCAGGAAGGAGAAGTCTGGCTGGTGTTTGGGCGGCATCAGATACAGCTTGATACGCTCCCAGAACTGGAACAGAAAACATGCTCTCAGAAAGTGTTCTCAGTCTCTACACATGTCAAATATACGTTGAACTATTTCCATTTATTTTACTTTCTCTACTGATCTGTATTATTTCTGTCCTTGTGCTGCTGCAACAACCGAATTCCCCCCGCTGGGGATCAATATCTTATCTTTTAAGTGATAGTTAAATGAATATCTTTGGAATTTTGGACATTTTAAACATTGTTGAAACAAAACAAGCAATTTGAAGATGTCAGTTTAAGATTTAGGCATTTTTGAGAGCACTAACAAGTTTATTTTTACTCCGTAAAATGTCCCACATATCTTGCTTATAATTCTTTAATAACCTAATTTAAGGGATTTTATGTGTTTATGTTAGAAAACAAAAAGCTAGATATTTCTACTCTGAAATATAGATATAGGGTTCCATTGGTTACACCATTTACTTTACTTTTCTCATAATTAGATTCCCCCTATTTTCCTGAGCTAATCCAAGTATCCAGCGTTCCTACATTTTTCTGCATTTTCATTTTCTATTCTGTTTTCTGTAATTGAAAAATGACTTCCGATGGAGTAACAAGTAAAACATGAAAATACAACATGAATATTGTATGTACCTGTATGCCACTCAGTGAGGCCACTCCCATGTAGAGGAACACTCCATACAGGACTGGCATGGGGATGTACTGAATTACAAAGGAAGCCGTTTAAATACAACATTATGGGGTAAGTGTGAAGTGACATCACATTATATTCCTTGTTCATGCATGTACTGAAGTACCTGAAGAACTGGAGCAAGGAAAACTGAGAGACCAGTCAGAACAAACACCATAATGCCCGTCAACCTCTGCTCCCTAGAAATAAAGAATCATATACAGTAATATTAAATGCATACAGTGGATAGGTCATACAGTAGCTGGAGCTAAACGCTAAAGAATGAATGGATACGAAAAGGACTCAAGGTGTTAGCATTGTATACTGACTGTATGGTTCCTGGGCTTATATACTAGGTCTAGTTTGGATGGGTTATTATTCGGTTTGATATAGATAGACAGAAACAAAGAAGATAGATGGAAAAAAAAAATTAAAAAGTGTAAATGTATGTGTGTGTATGCATGTATGTATGCATCTGTGTCTCTGTGTATGCATGTGTTTATGTGCGTGTAGGTAGGTAGATATGTAAACATGTATAAATAAGTGAAGCATCAAATTCTTTTGTATTTAACTTAAGGATAAAAATAGAAAAAGGGGATAGGACCAGAAAAGTTTCTTCTTTTTTTTTTAACTTCTTCCTACTCCCTTTTGAACATGGGAATCTCTTATTTGAATCACTTACAATAATTTTGGAAGATTGTGCCGAGATGTACGTACATGTGCTTATTTATCGGTTATTTTAATTGTATTTACAGTATGTTTTCACATGTTCAAAATAAACTACAGAAGAAATAAATAAAAAAAAGTTTTGGGTTGGGTGGCGCCAAGCGCTGGACACATCGAAGGTGTCTCTGCAAAACAGCCTCGGGAAGGAACTTGTTTTGGTGGAACGTGTGTACGTTCAAAAGTAGTTTTAGTCGTGCAACAGAAAACTCCGATTGGACAGATAGTCTAGCTAGCTGTCTGGATTTACCCTGCAGAGATCTGAGGAGCAGTTAACCATAGTCCTCACAAATCAGCCGGAGGTTAGAACGCCAACACAGAGACAGAGGAAGGGACAGCGCAATCCCAGAAGTGGAACATCTAGACTAGTTTTGCATTGGCTTCAATTTTCAGACCCGGAGGTTGCCATTTGCAATAGATTCTCTCTCACTCACTCACACACACACACACACACACACACACACACACACACACACACACACACACACACACACACACACACACCACACACGCACACACACGCACACACAGACACAGTGTCAGGCTGTGTTACCTGACTCCGAGGAACTGTGGCTGCTCTCCAGGCGCGCTGGACTCGCTCTCCATCTTCAGAGAGTCGATGTGTGCGATGGAGATGACGGTAGCTGCTACGTACCAGGGCAGACCCATGAAGGAACACGCGGCCATCAGCACCCCCACCCAGAACAGGTCCAAGTGGTAGCCACAACCTTTCTGCAATTTGGATACAAGACAGGAAGTGAACAATCAACAATTTGAGATATATGTGTTTACGATTTTTTTCAGACATATATAAAAAAGTACATATTTTACACTTCTATCTTTTAATCTATAAATTGGCTATTGCAGCAGTCCATATTGCATTTCCGCCTTTAACGGATAGGACAGCTCAGACATGAAAGGGGGAATCCATGTCGGAAACCATCACAGGTCGGACTTGAACCCTTGACCTTCTGCGTCGAGGAAATAAACCTCTGAATATGTGCGCCTGCCAACTGAGCTCACCTGCCACTCATGTTGCAATGTCGATAAAACTGCAATGAACTGTGCAGCCCCAGTGACACGGGGGATTATTTACCTTCAGTTTGTTCTCTTTGCGGTTGACGATGACGGCGCTGATCTGCTGGTCCATGAAGATTAAGATGGTGACCAGGAGAGCGGGAACGAAGCTGGCCACATACCACCACCACGGGTTCTTACCAAACGGCATCACCAGCCAGCCGCGATCCGGACGTGTGGGCTGATCTCGCACACACACACACACACACACACACACACACACACTCATAGACAGACACAGACACACAAACACACACAAATACACACACACACACACACACACACACACACACACACACACACACATACATACAGTCATAGACAGACACAGACACACAAACACACAAACACACACACACACACACACACACACACACACATACATACAGTCATAGACAGACACAGACACAAAAACACACACAAATACACACACACACACACACACACACACACACACATACATACAGTCATAGACAGACACAGACACACAAACACACAAACACACACACACACACATACATACAGACAGTCATAGACAGACACACACACACACACACACACACACACAGACACACACATACAGACACAGACACACACACACACACACATACAGACAGTCACAGACAGACACAGACACACAAACACACACACATACAGACACACACACATACAGACACACACACACATACAGACACACACATACAGACACAGACAGACACAGACACACACACAAACACACATGGGCACACACACACACACACAGACAGACAGACAGACAGACAGACAGACAGACACACACACACACACACACACACACACAGACACACACAGACAGACAGACAGACACACACACACAAACATACACACACATACAGACACACACACCACACACACACACAATAATAATAAAAATAAATATCTAGTACAGGTAAAAAGGTGGCTGCACACATCCATCTTAAATAATCAAATGCTTCACATCGACATTGATAATAGTGCAACTGAAACATACTAGCATGCAGCGGTGGAAGAGGTATTCTGATCAAAAGTACCAAACAACAACGTTAAAATACTCCAGTACAACTTAAAGCCCTCTTTTCAAAATTGTTAAGTAAAAGTACAAAGTATTATCAGCTAAATGTACTGAAAGTATCAAAGTAAAAGTACTCGTTCTGCCCCGTGAATGATCCGCAAAGGAGGTTATCATTTTCGGTTCGGTTTGTCTGTCTGTATCAGCATTATGGAAAAAACGACAGGCCAGATTTTCATAAAACTTGGTGGAAAGGTGTAAGACAGCGCAGCATCAAAGAGTGGTCCGGTAAAATATTGGTAAAATATTTTTTATTTAAAATTCACAAACAGTGTTTCTCAAACTTTCTGCAAGTGATTCCAAAGCCTAACGGAGAGGAGCACAGATGTGCTGTTTTCTATATTAAATAAACTTGTATGTAATTACAAACATAACTTGAATTGGCTGGTTTTTCTCCGTGTCGTCAGACTTAGGCAGCTACGTTTGGCGACACTGCCTCCAGTTTACATCACACGTGTTCAGCGTGACATTTGAAGGAAACATTAGGGGTGGGGGAAAAAATCGATACAGCATAGTATCGCAATATCTTCCGTGGCAATACTGTATCGATACACAGACGCCAAGTATCCATCTTTTATTATATATGTGTTGGTCTGCTTGACGATCCCATTTTGCAGCAATAAAATTGAAATGAGATGAAATTTGAAGTTGGAAAAAAGGTAATACATTGCAATATATCGCAGAATATTGCAATATCTTTAAAATCGCAATAATATTGTATCATGACATAAGTATCGTGATGATATCGTATCGTGAGGCCTGTGGTGATTCCCACCCCTAGGAAATAAGAAATAAGAAATAAGGGAGGGTTAGGGTTTACGGTTACTGCGTTCCTTGAGCCTTGACCCCCAACTACTCATTGAAACTAAGGCCCTGTTTACACGAATGCGCTTGTGGGGGAAAACGACAAAATATTTTATCAGATGTCCCCCCTGTGTGTCTGTGTGTATGCCGTGTGTGTGCATTGTTTGGAGCAATAACTCCACCTCCTCGTCTGTCCAGACAAAATTGTCAGCATTTGGCGTTCGCTTCGCGCTACTAGGGAGGGAAGTAGAAGGAAGGTTCTACGCAGGCGTGCAGACTTGGTGGTGTTGTGTGGCAGTGCTTCACACTACCTCCTAGCCGCCTGGTTGCATACTACGTCAAATTTCACACACTTTTGCGTCACCATATGCATGCAGATTTCCCCGCCAAAACACTCGTCTAAACGTGGAATAAAAAGTGAGAACGCAACGGCTCTTTTGCGTTTTCTCTTCAGATCGTTTCCATCGAAACAATGTGAGGAGTCAAGAGCGAAAATGTCTCAGACATTTGGTGGAATAGACATATGAAACGCAACAAGAAGACACAACTACACACTGATTCTAATGTAAGAGGTCACAAGCATAAAACAGTTGGGAACCACTGGTTTATCCTTAACAATGTGTTTTGTTTTATAAATATATCCTCTGTTTTTTTTATGTAATCTGAAAAGTAACAAGCTATCACATAAATGTAGTAAACAAAAGTTCAATATTTCTCTCTGGAATGTAGTGGAGTAGTAGTATAGTATACAGGTATACAGTAGCAGGAAAAAATGGAAATACTCCACTGAAGAACGAGAACCTCAAACTTAAAGGTGCTGTAGGTAGGATTGTGAAGATCCGGGACTTTCTGCTAAAGCCCAAAACGGTCTCCTAAGCCCCTCCCCCCACAAGGGAGAATGAATGCGTGTGCATGAGCAGTGACTGACACGCAGTTAGACACCCCTCCTGGCCCTGATTGGTGCGTCTGAACAGAGAGTGGTGGATTTTTGCAAATCTCACTACAGGCTGTAGATGGAGCCAGAGGAGCTAGATTTATTTTAAATGACCTGCTTCATGTAGTTCTACTGGAACAGAGGGTCAGTTTCAGCAGATATGACAGAAAGGTAGTTTTATAAGTCTTACCTACTGCACCTTTAAGTACAGTCCTTGAGTAAATGCACTGAGATACTTTCCACCAGCATGCGCACAGAAAAAAAACTGTTACACACGCAGAAGAGTAGTCATATGCTATAAATGCAAATATATTCCCATAAATATTTTAGAAAGAAATCATACCTTGACCTCAGTTGGAACGATTAGTTTGGGTGTGTCTAACCCCATCAACATATCCAGACCCACAAAGGACATGATTGACATGAAGATGGCAAAATCACTGATTAGCTTCCTCAGCTAAGACAGAGGGAGGAATGGGGACGGGGATGTAGTACGACAGTGAGGAGGGGAGACGTACGTGCAAAAGTACGAGAAAAAGGTGCGTACATGAGGAAATGAAGACAGGAAGAGAGAGAACTTATACTCTGTAAAAGAATCACTGCATTGATACATTTACACAAAACCAAACGAATGATTAGAAATGAATTAAAAAAAGCCACTTTCTCGGGGAAAGAAATGCATCCAAGTGGGGACATCTAAAAAGTTTGGGAGAGATGAAAGAGGTATTTAAGGGGAAGAGTTGGACCTTGATCTCAGTGGGCACGTGCAGTTTGGGGGTGTCCAGCTCCATCAGGCGATCCACCCCACAGAAGACCAGGATGGAAATGATGACGGAGAAATCGCTGATGAGGGAACGGAGCTGGAGCACATTCAGGGAGAGCAGAGGGGAGAACATGGGACAGGATATTCTGGGACAGATGTGGAGGTTTTAGGGTTGGGCATCAATTTGATTTTAATTTTTAACAATTCAAATTTCAATTCCGATTCTTCCTTTCCGATTCCAGTCCAATTATTTGAAAGGGTGAAGTTGAAACGGGTCAAATGCTTATTTCACAGATAAGATAGTCTGGCATTGCCCCCCCCCCCCCGCAAAAAAACCCCACGCCACCCCACCCCCCCTTCCAGGACGGGAGAAAAAAAAAAAAAAACCACACCTTCCAACACACAAAAAAAAAGGGGGGGCGGAAAAACCACAGCATTCTGGGATGGGAGAAATAAACAGGCTCTGGTTTATTGGCATTTCTTTAAACCAATCACAATCGTCTTGGGCGGATGGAGCCTTGGGGGGGGGTCAGCCTTATGTTCCCACAGCTCTATGTTCCCACATTTCTAAGATTTTTCTTAAAATTAGGCCCTATGTTAGGGTTAGGGTTACATTCCATCTGTAGTCCATTGCTACTGGATAATAGGTTGGGTGTACTTGGCTACCAAATTGGGAGAAAGGGGGATAAAATCTGATACAAATTTATGAAAAAGGAAATGTGGGAACATAGGGCCTAATTTTGAAAAAAATCTTAGAAATGTGGGAACATAGGCAAGCTCCCAGCCTCGGTGCCTCTGCAAAATAGCCTCAGGAAGGAACTTGTTTTGGTGGAACATGTGTTCGTTTAAAAGTAGTTTTAGTCGTGCAACAAAAAACTCAGATTGGACACTTTTATTTTGATTCAATGATTTTACCAGACTTTATCAACATAAAATAAAGCCACACTTTAGAGCGGCGCTTACTGCGCTCCATGGCTGCGACAGAACAAACGCCTGGAAGTACAGCGGCTGCTACAGAAACCAAAACTTGCGTGTGTTAAATTTAAAACAATGAACGCTTTGAAAACCAAAATTTCCCAAAAAAAACGAACTGTTTCTCGATGCCCAATCCTAGCTTTAAGGGTGGTGGCTGGGGATAAGGAGAAGGAAGGGAGGAATGCTGGCTGCATTCGGGGTACGTTCAAATAAAAGCTGCTTATATTTGGGTGCAGATATTCGGCAGCTTTGAAGGATAAAGCTGGTGATACTTCATTTTCTTTTCATCATCAACAAATCCAATGAAAGAAACTGAATTGGGATTTGTTGGGAGTTAATTTTAGCTGTTTTCCCCAGGTGCCAACTATGTGTGACGTCACCCATTGGTTTGTTGAGATCTGCTGTGAGTCGTTGAGTTTGCCGTTACGGGCGCAGCCATCCAGGTCGGGGATGTGACGATTTTAGACGAGAGGGAGGTGTGAGGCAGGAGCCCTTACACTCTACGTTACACACTTTCAATGGCAATCACATCATAGCCACGCCCTAAAACACCCCCTGCTTTATCGACGATTTTAAAATCAACGAGACCATTATAAAAAAAATTAACATCATTCTGTGTTGCAGAAGACTTAAAACTAGCGATTGAGAACATAAACTCATTATGAAGATGTTTACTGAGGTAATAAAGCAAGTGAGAAGTGGATCACTTTCTCATAGAAACCAAACTCCTTTTGCAACCGCACGTGTCGCCCCCTGCTGGAATTCAGACAGAATGCAGGTTTAAGGCACTTCCGCATTTGCAGCACTTCAGCACAGTCATCCACAGGGTTAATTTCAGCGACGGTATAGAAGCATGACGCCCCGACTCGGAGTAAGTTCCTGTCTCTGTGTCCCGTGGGTTTGTCCACGGCCACGCCTCTTTAGGAGACTAGCGACAGGTCCTGAGTGTGTTGATTCAAACGGGAGAAGCGAACGTGAAGACAGATTATGAGCGATTCTTTCGCCCCGTAGTCACTAAAGTAAATTTTGGGAGCCATTCTTCACAAGGCACATATCTCCAGACCATTTGGACATCAGGAGAAAATTAACTTTGTTTGAGACTTTTCTGTTTCTGTCTCAGGAACAAACTCTCGCGAGATCTGGAAACACGGAGAAGCTAACGTCAGCTAACGTTGGCGTACAAACAAACGCTGTAACAAAACTAATCTCCGTGATGGTAAATATGGCTTTTAGCTGTGTAAATATCTAATGTCAGCAGAAGAAAACAATAATAAATCATACAAATACAACTTTTCATGCATCCACACGACGTCCACTGCCCTTTCAAGCGAGGCCACGCCCCTCTAGGAGACAGGAAGTGTTTACCGTTTCATACCATCTTTAGTTACAGAGAATCTTTGGTTATTGTGAGCAAAGTATGTTACGTTTCCTTCTGTTTAACTGTACATTCCTGTGTTGCGATAGAATACAAGTTTATATAGGAGAAAGCTGATAAATATGTTGTTTTTCAAAGCTGGTTTGGGATTTTTTCAACAATAAGGAAAATAAAGAATTTGGCCAGCTTTATCCTTTCAGTTGGACTGGTTTCATGCTTTGATAACTATCCCCCATATTACAAGAATCGGTTACACTTTACTTGAAGGTATCTACATAAGAGTGACATGACACGGTCATGAACGTGTCATAAACATTATAAACAAGCCATAAACGTTTATGACATAACGGTTCTTTTATTAACTGTCATTCGGTTTTGTCATGACAAGTTATGGTTAGGGTTAGGATTCATGTGTCATGATTGTGTTCATGACAGTGTCATGTCACTCTTATGTAGATACCTTCAAGTAAAGTGTAACCCAAGAATCTTAACATTTCACATGCAGGTTGACTTGCAGGGAGCTGATAACAGCATTAAAGCAATTCTGGGAAAACAGCGGAGGTCTCGTGTGAGGTTTTTTTCCTTACCGTTGTCGGGAAGTAGCGGCTGAACTTGAACTTCTTGAGAGACACGGTCATGGAGTAGGTGCCGAAAAAGAGGATGAAGGACATGAGGGCCAAGTCGGGCACATACTTACAGGAGTTCCCCACTAGCGTGCCGCCGTAATTCACGCACTCTTTCTTACTCAGCTGACTCCAGTCCATGTCTGTCAAGTTAAACTACAGAGACAGGACACAAGGGGTGGAGGAGGAGAGTGAGAGGAAAGGGGAAACAGGGTGGGATGGGGAGGTGAAATGGACACGGAAGAGAAAAAGACAAGCGATAACAGAAGAAAAAAACAATACAGGGCATGGAGGAGGGAGCCACAGAGCTCCGTAAAGCCCAGTTCAGACCAAAGGCTCGCGACGAGACAAAACCGCTTTAGAACGTTGCAGCGGTCTGAACCGGTCCGTCTCAGCTCGACTAAAGGCCGATTTGTGCTTCTGCGTTCAATCTACACCGTGGTAAAGGTACTATTATCACATACACATACATGTAGCGAAATTCATTCTCTGCATTTAACCCATCCCTCAAGGGAGCAGTGGGCAGCCAATCACAGCGCCCGGGGACCAACTCCAGATCTGAGCCAGTGCCTTGCTTAAGGGCACTGACTGGAGAACCTAGTACATGTTTTTTTTGTTTTTGCGGGAAACCGGAGCACCCGGAGGAAACCCACGCAGACATGGGGAGAACATGCAAACTCCACACAGAAAGGCACCAGAACGACCTGGATTCGAACCCAGAACCTTCTTGCTGTGAGGCCACAGTGATAACCATTGGGTGACCATGCTGCGGGTACGTAGGAACGTGGAGATATCGACCCTACGCCGTAGCCTGACGTGTACCTCTTGTGTAACTACATGTCGCGGCGACGCCCGTCGCTCGGCTGTGGCTTGGTAGCGTTGGATTAGGGCTGGGCGATAGGGATAAAATCAGATATCACGATATTCTTGACCAAATATTTCAATGTCAATATGGCGGCGATATTATAGGGTTGACAATTGGTGCTTTAACAAAATATCTTCACACTTAAAGTTTAGATAAATAATCATCAGTTATGCAGCCTTTAAAACCAGGAAAAGACACCACTTCTGTCATCACATACACATCACAATCACAATATTACGATAACCAAAAATTTAAGACGATATTTAGTCTCATATCACGATATATTGATATAATATCGATATATCGCCCAGCCCTACGTTGCATTCCCCCCCCAGACTCATTTCCTGGTTCTCCTTCTCCATCAACAACATGAAATCAAGGAGAGGGTTAACTTCTCCTGCTCCAGATCTCCCACCGTGGTCAGAAAGAACTTTGGTTCTCTCACTAGGACTCTAGAGTCGCTACTCACTCCGAAGATAATCAACCCTCTCCTTGATTTCATGTTAATTATGGACAACCCGGAAATTAATCTGGAGAAATGCAACGCTACAAAGCTGCGGCCGAGTTACGTGCATCTGCCTTTTTTGAGAGGTGCACCTCATGCTACGCCGTTGGGTCGGTGTCTCCACGTACCTACGTACGTAGCCACAGCGTTGATTTTAACGCAGAAGCATAAATTGGCCTAACAAAACATAGCGTTGTGTTTTTAACCCTGTTGTGTGCGCAAGCGTTCTTCCTTTTTCTTACGAGTTTACGTACACGTCTCTGCTGACTGGGTATCACCTGTGACACAGCCAAAAAACATGAGACACACAAACGGGAGAAAACATACCTCAAAGCCGTTGCACGCCGTTCCGAGGAAACATGTCCTTCAACACGGAAACCGTAGCAAAACGGTGAGATTGACCGTGCCCTCGGTCAAGTCTCCAGAGGCTGGTTTCAACAGCCAACAGAGAAGTCGGCTTGTAAAGTGAGCTACAAACTATAGAAATAAAATGATCCATAATCTGAATAATAATAAACTTAATAACAAACTGTCAGCTGGTGGAAATGGCAAAGTTTTAGACGGAGGTTCAACGAGCGCCCGCGAGCACGATACATGCTGGAGTGTCCAGTAGAAATGCAATTGTAGCAAGCATCTCACTATCACATCAAGGTTATCCACATTCTTATTTAGACACAACAAATGATGTATTCAGCTACACAAAAAAATGAAAAGTTGGAAGTTAGAACCAGGGTTTTACCGCAGCACTTTGCAGTTACGATGGCCGCCTTAACAACACGCGCCTGCCGCCTTAACTAAGTCGTCAAAAAAGTCTGTAGGAAACAAGGTAACGGCGAGTGGTCAATATACCACCAATCACAACGGAAAGAGCATTTGCTGGCGGTGAGTGCAACTGTCATTATTCACATTTAAAGGGATAAATCGCCATTTCACCGTCGCGTGTGCGTGCGCGTCGGAGTTTGTCAACAAATGTGCGGGCAGCTTGCCCGGGAAGAGACGGGGTGAGTGGACTTACCGGAGCGTTGGCATACGGCAGGCAGAGAGCATTTCTATATGTATCATAAGTCATAAACGTTTATGACATAACGCTTCTTTTAGTAAGTGTCATTCGGTTTTGTCATGACAAGTTATGGTTATGATAAGGGGTTAATGTGTCATGACTGTATTATTAAAGTGTCATGTGTTCATGACAGTGTCATGTCACTCTTATGTAGATACCTTCACGTAAAGTGTAATCGAAGACTGTAAGGAATTTGAACTTTTGGTATCACTTTACCTGAAAGTATCGACATAAGAGTGACATGACACGGTCAGGAACGTGTCATAAACATTATAAACAAGTCATAAACGTTTATATACATAATGCTTCTTTTAGTAACTGTCATTTAGTTTGTCATGACAAGTTATGGTTAGGGTTAGGGTTCATTTGTCATGACTGTGTTCATGCAACCCGTTCTCATTCCGAACTCGTAAAATAAGTAAGTTTGGTGAACTCGTAAAATAAGTACGTTTGGTGATTTAGCGAGTGGTATGTAAGGGGAAATTGCTGCGTAAGGTGGTTGGTTGGGGTGGTGGATGGGTAAAACAGGAGACTCAGGTTCGCGTCCCGCGTGTGGCGTTTTGTTTCCCCGTCTCCGGCGTGCGTTTCCCGGCTTTTGAGGCATCCTTTCCCCGTTGTTTTTCTCCTAAACCTCTGAGACTCTGTCCTGTTCTTCACATCAGTGAGGCTTTCTTCTCTTGTTTCAACAAAGTGGAAACATGACGAAGTGACCGGAACTATCCATCACCTCTCGCGCCGCGTGGATTCTCAACGTCCCGGTTGCTGTTGCCCGGTCTTTGAGACACAGCTGTTGTCGGTTTGCTTTTAATCACGACACGCGGCTCACAACACACGGTTAGTTAGCGTCGTTAACACTACACACAGTGAAATTACGTGTCCTGCTTTTAGAAAAGTACATATTGTCGTGATGCCATGCCGATGACACACCGTCTCGTCTCGTTGGTGTTAGTCTACATCCTCGACGTTCCACTTCCGGGATTGCTCCGATTTCACTAATTTAGGCCAAATATCCGTTACCTTGGGCTTCCTTTGTGTTGGCGTTCTAACCTCCGGCTGATTTGTGAGGACTATGGTTAACTGCTCCTCAGATCTCTGCAGGGTAAATCCAGACAGCTAGCTAGACTATCTGTCCAATCTGAGTTTTCTGTTGCACGACTAAAACTACTTTTAAACGTACACATGTTCCACCAAAACAAGTTCCTTCCAGAGGCTATTTGGCAGAGGCACTGCGGCCTTTCTCCGGTGACTAGCGCCGCCCAAGACGATTGTGATTGGTTTAAAGAAATGACAATAAAGCAGAGCACGTTTTCCTCCCATCCCCGAATGCTATGGGGAGTAGCCGGACCCTCCTCCAGCGCGCTTTGGAGGAGGGTCTGGCAGAGCGAGACTACATTGGCTCGTTGCACGAAGTTGTACGTTTCAACTCGTCTCGCTGTGAATCTTTGGTCTGAACTGGGCTTAAGCAACCCGCACAAAAGGCATTAATAAAAATCATTCCTTTTGTCAAAACTATCTTTCAATTAAGCTCATTGACATTTCCTATATCTCTGCCTTAACACCATCTCGTGGCAGCTGTGAACAAGTTAGGATACCTTCTTATTACAGAACCAACTGTACCTGTCTATATCACCTCTACAACAACATGCTAACACTGTAACCACTACTTCCAATATTATTACTAACATCCAATTTAATTCTTGCTCTGCCTCGAACTTGAATTAGGGCTTTGACTCCGAACTTCGATATTCGAATATCTTTCGAATATTTTAAAAAATTATGATATTCAAACGAATATTAGGCAGCCCTTAATATTCGAACCTGTTATGGGCATTATTTTAATAAATGCGTTTGCTTGTAAACATTTTCAATTCAGATTCCGAGGCTTTTTCCACGCTTTTCAAAATGTAACTACACTTCGCGCCGACGCACGTCTCTCGGCCGTGGCTCGGTAGCGTTGCATCCCCCCCTAATTCTCAAAGAAGGCTGGCTCGCCCAGGGCCAGGCCAGACCAGGGCCAGGCCAGACCAGGGCCAGGCCAGCTTAGCGGCGTCTTTCTCCTGTCGCGTGACGCTGTTTCTCCTACCTACACTGGCGCCGCACCCTGTCCCTTCTCCCCTTCCTACCTGCCTGCTCAGTGCTGCTGCACATGAGGAGAGAGCACAGAGGGGAGGGGCTGCTCCTCAGTCACACAACAGAAGAGAGAGGTGACTGTTTTGGGGCCACAGGAGAGCAATACCTCGCGTGCTCGCTGGACAATACTGGCGACTTTTTAAAAGTTTTTTACAGAAAGTCGCCAGATTTGTTACTAGTCGCTTTTGTGAAAAGAAAGTTGCTAAGGGGTCTGAAAAGTTGCAAAGTTGGCAACACTGCCCACACACACACACACGCCGGCCAGACCACTACGGTGAAAGCTCCGAACTTCCTGTCAGAAGCATGCTGTTTGTGTTTAATCCAAGGTCTGACTTTTCATTTTCTTTTTTTAAACTTAAGTTTGATACCAATATAGGTCATACTGAAGGCATTTAATGGTCAAAATATTATGAATAAATATTTGAATATATTCAAATATTAATATTAATAAACAAACGAACTTCGAATATTATTTTTGGGCAAAAGTCAAAGCCCTAACTTGAATATGAACGCTTGATCCTGATGCTTTTCCTTTCTTTTTTCTCTGTCTTTGTTGTTTGTGGTTGTTGTTGTTTTGTTAAAGGTGCTGTAGGTAGGATTGAGAAGATCCAGGAATTAGCCAAAAAATTTGAACATCAACAAATTCTCAGCCCCCTTCCGCTAAAGCTCAAAACGGTCTCCTAAGCCCCTCCCCCACAAGGGAGAATGAATGCGTGTGCATGAGCAGTGCTTGACACGCAGTTAGACACCCTTGGCCCTGATTGGTGCATCTGAACAGTTAGACACCCCCCCCCTGGCCCTGATTGGTGCATCTGAACAGTTAGACACCCCCCTGGCCCTGATTGGTGCATCTGAACAGGGAGCTGTGGATTTTTGCAAATCCCACTCCAGGCTGTAGGTGGAGCCAGAGGAGCTGGATTTATTTTTTAAATGACCTGCTTCATGTAGTTCTACTGGAAAATAGGGTCAGTTTCAGCTAATATGACAGAAAGGTAGTTTTATAAGGCTTACCTACTGCACCTGTAACTGCTGCTGCGTGTGTGTGTATGTGTGTGTGTGTGTGTGTGTGTGTGTGTGTGTGTGTGTGTGTGTGTGTGTGTCTAATTGTGATTGTGACAACGAGATGCTACATCTCAATGGGTTATTCCTAATAAAGATTTTGATGCTCTTTCAAATATCAGAGTAATTTCCTAAAGAAAGAAAGCTGATAAAACTTGACTATTTCTCCTACTCCTAAACATAGGACCAAATATGCGTCACTCAGAGAATTTTTCGGCCGGTTAGGCATCAATTCCGACCCTGAGATGCTCCATAAACATGGACCCGATATCTGTAAGTCAAACTTGAGCGCCATTTGCTTGGTGAGATCCTAACACATACAGTTTAAAACCACAAACAACTGGTGATGCAACTCTGTTACTTTGGCCGTTAACCTTCACAAAGAGGGAAAGAAAAGATTCACGCGAGTGACGTTTTCGGCTGTTCATCACTTACCAGCAGAGTCATGTTATCATCTGCGAGTGGAGCTGAAACATTGAAGCCGAGCACAGATGCTGAGGAACAGAAACACGAGAAGGAAACACAGAAAACCAAATGAATGATGGGTAACATGAACGGTAAAACCCAGAGTGGCGTTTGATAGGAGTCAACCACAGTTAAATTAAAGACAACATCTGTATCTGTGTATAAAATACTCCCTGCAGGCTGGAAACACGGCTCTGTAAAGTCTGTAGCGGCTCAATTGGGAAGGTTTAAGTTGAGAACAGTTACAATGAATTCCAATGTTGAATCTCACATACTAATAGTACTCATACTGTCCTCTGTGAAGGAGGAAGTCTTCAAAGCCCAAAAAAAACATACCGTAATGTAATTTGTTTTGGTTGTTTCACATGATACATATCTGTATTTCTTTTGTAGTCTCTGTTTTTTTTGTTAGTTTTAAAAAAAAATATGTGCATCAATCACAGCCGCTGTGATGGCCTAAGCCACACAGGTTAAACAGCCAGCAATGGTAATATGGTACACAATTTCACCCCATGCTTTTTAGTACACCTTAATTTATTGTGCAGTCAGCCACACCCCAAAAAATGTCAACATTAAAACAAACACATTACACGGTTTGGTTAATTCATAATCCACGTTTATTTCCTTTAGCTTTATATGGTTTAAATGGTATGCACTCTTTTCTACATTGTAAGGTTTTTGTTATAGTCACCATTATATTCTGTCTTTGTTACCATGCTGGGGGTGAGGTCCTTGGTGCAGAAGAGGCGTGGCCAAGGGTAAAGGACTGTTATATACTATGGCCTGCCAATTGGGCCGTACCATCAGATGCCATGCTGGAGGGGGGGATTTAGGTTTAGGTTGAGTTTATTTGTATTAGTTGCAATTATGTCCATTTTGGTTTTCCCCTGTGTATTATTTGGTTTGGCCAAGTTAGTATATACGTTCCCTTTTTGTCTCATTCTGGAGGTCAGTTTTGTTGAGTTCACAGACATTTTTGGATGAAGTTATATTTAGTTGACCTATTTTAGAGGTCCAGATATTAAGTTCTTGGTTTATATTGTTTTGTTAATTCTTTGGGTAAATTAAAAACCCACTTTTTCAACAAACTCCTGTCTTCCTCATTGTGTTACTGCTTGGTCCTTGACAGCCGCATTAAAAACAAAATCTGACGATTCGGTTTTTAACTTTTCAGAGCCACCTTTCAAGCCTACAGGCAGCGAGTGAGTTCCTCTAATCAAGTTACTTAAAATGTTGTTCAAACATGCTCAACCAGGGTCAACATACTCACTTTGTCAGACAGCAGCCGATAAAAATGAGGCAGAAACAGAAAAGATACACGAATCATCACAGAGTAAAGACCAAATAATTACATCTAATCAATCATCTTATTCAAAGTATCTCCCTAAATAAACACACAGAATTAATGTTTCCCTGGGCTCATATCTTACAAGGGTCAAGTCATTTCCTAATTATGTCTTGATGATGATGATACACATTAATAATATTGTCGCTGTTATTGTTATTGCGTGACTTAAGTGAATCAGAACAAACTTTTTAAGACACCAAAGCTTCACAATAACTAACTAAGCGATGGAGGCAGCGGTAGAGCAGCAACTCCTGTGTTCTGGGAGGTAAAATCACCGTTTTTGTCAAAGGAGTCTGGTGGCTTTAAAGAGAGCGGAGATAACGGCTTCAGTTCCCTGTCATAAAGGGCTGTCTGACAGCAAGGTAGAGCACTGAAAATACTCTAAATATAGCGTCCACTTAAACTGATAGAGATGTTTTTAGGGGTCTAAATGTGTTTAGCTGCTGCCCTCCGACCACAGCAGGGCGTTTTCTCATCTTCATGCTGACTATTAGAGTTTAACGTTAAAGTTCATTAAAGTTAAAGTTCTACTTGCCCAAAGTCAATTTTTACTGGCCCCTATATAACAAAAAACATGAAAAAAAGGCCTTCGGGGGGGAAAATCCCCAAAAAACGACCAAAGCCAGGAAAAAATAAATTAAAAAAAAAGCGTTGACAAAAAGTTATTAAAAAAAGCATCTAAAAAAACGTCAAACTGCGGAAAAATAAGTTAAAAAAGCGTAAAAAAAACACTCTTTAAATGTAAAATTAAAAAAAAAAAAAAAGACGTCAAAAAATGTAAATAAAACAAGACACAAGACAAAAAGTCCAAAATATTGAAACCTCATCAAGCATCAAGCATCAACTCAATTCGTGGTGGCCTAAAGGTTAGAGAAGCGAGCCTGTGACCGGGAGGTCGCCAGTTCAATCCCCCAGACCGACAGGATAAAAAAAAAAAATCTCCCTCCCTCATCACCACCACTGAGGTGCCCTTGAGCAAAGCCCTTAACCTCCAACGGCTCCAGTGGAGCTGCTCAGTGGCCAGCAGATCAGACTGGGGTTGTACTGGGCAGCTCCCTGGTATGAATATGGAACTGGGGGAATGTGATCAGGTCATCGTTGCAAATGAGAAGTTGTTCTCATTCAACTTACCTGGTTAAATAAATAAAATATCATTCAACAGGCGTTCTCCGACGGAGCAAGACAACAATGACGTCACTTATCATACGATGATGCATGAACGGGCCGGTGGGCTGTTATATTTACTTGCCCAAAACATCAAAACTTCTCAACTATCCCTTTAAGTATGGTACCTAACATTTGTCTGTCTGCTCCATCTCTAAATATTTCATTTACCATATCAGTTATTCCAGTATGGGAGGAAAGATTTTTGTGGTGGAGTTAAATCGCATCAAGAAAATAAAGAAAGGGGTTTGCCGACTCACCCTGGTCCGGCGCGATGCATTCACACTTGTAGGAAGTTATGTAGTCAGGCTTGAAGCCGCGGTTGATTGGGTAATATTTCAAGGCTCCTACCTGTGAAGAACAAACCGCTGTTATCTTGTGGTTAAGTGTCCTTTTAAAGTGCCCATATTATGAAAAAATCCCCTTTTCTGGGATTTGGGGTGTTATTTTGTGTCTCTGGTGCTTCCACACGCATACAGACTTCATCCATGGTGTTCTGAGTGAGATACGGTTTCTGAATGTGTCCTGCCTTCAGTCTCCGGGTGAGCTGGTCAAGATCGGCACGGCTTTCTACGTCACAAGCCGAAACGAACTGGCTAACCGCAACCGTTAGCATGCTAGCGTTAGCATGCTAGCGTTAGCTAGAATGCTACCTCGTTCTCAATGGCAAAGCACTGCTACAACACACACAAGTTCACCATCATCTCCAAAAGAACTACTTCCATGTGCGCCCTGGTTTAGAAGAAGTCTCCCAGCTGATCCTGCCTTGGAACTGACTGAAGTTGGAGAAACAGCCTTTCTTTTACTGTCTATGGAGCTAGCTGACATGATCTACGATCTGAGCTACTGCGCATGTGCGAGTGCAATCAAAGATAGTACAGAAGAAGAAGAAGAGATGTCTCACTCTGTAGCTAAAACAGAAACCAGGTGAAAAGAGGATCTGCAGCAGTGAGAGAGAGCTGTGCAGTACAACAAAAATATGGTGTTTTTTGAAAATTAAACCATGTAAACCTATTCTGGTACAACCTTAAAATACAATTATGAACCTGAAAATGAGCATAATATGGGCGCTTTTAAACACCTGGCGTTTGTCCCTTTCACATGTTACCTACCATCTTCTTGATGGCATCAGAGATGAATATGAAGGAGATGAGGCTGGAGAACCCCTCCTCTGTGAAGCGCGTCATGTACTTGATAATGTAGCTGGCGTCCGTGACTACCAGCAGGAAACACTGGAGACACGAATGAATGCCGATCCACAGACGCAACTCCATGTAGTCGATACCGTTGCTCCTGTTGAGAGATAAAGTGTTGGAAGGGTAACGATACATCAATCTGGAACGATATATCGATTCAATTCAATTTTATTTATAGTATCAAATTATAACAGGAGACTGAGTCAAGACCAAGCAGGGAAGCAGAGTTTGTGTCCCGGAAGAAGTTTAAGGTGCTCTAAGCGATGTCAGGCGTTTTTTAGGCTACAAAATTTTTTGTCACATACAGCAAACATCTCCTCACTATCTGCTAGCTACCTGTCCCCTGAACACACTGTAAAAAACATCTCCTCACTATCTGCTAGCTGTCTGTCCCCTGAACACACTGTAAAAAACATCTCCTCACTATCTGCTAGCTGTCTGTCCCCTGAACACACTGTAAAAAACATCTCCTCACTATCTGCTAGCTGCCTGTCCCCTGAACACACTGTAAAAAACATCTCACTATCTGCTAGCTGCCTGTCTCCTGAACACACTGTAAAAAACATCTTACTATCTGCTAGCTGCCTGTCTCCTGAACACACTGTAAAAAACATCTTACTATCTGCTAGCTGCCTGTCTCCTGAACACACTGTAAAAAACATCTTACTATCTGCTAGCTGTCTGTCCCCTGAACACACTGTAAAAAACATCTCACTATCTGCTAGCTGCCTGTCCCCTGAACACACTGTAAAAAACATCTCCTCACTATCTGCTAGCTGCCTGTCCCCTGAACACACTGTAAAAAACGAGGTCTCTGTAGACAGCCCAGGCTCCACAAACGGCAACAAAAACAAACTGCGCCAACCTGCACCACCACACATAACAAACCTTCCAGCCAATAACAGACAAGAAGGATTTGGTTGAGCCATCACTGCAGCAGCGTTAGCACGTAGGCTACTTCCACGATGCGCGTTCATGACTGTTTCAGGAAGCACGGGAGGGGAGGGGGAGGGGACGGGAAGAGGAGGAGGGAGGGTGAGTTAGCCTCCGTTTTGTTTGACAATACTTCGAACGTCAACAAGAAGTGCCGTCACCCAACATCGCTTAGAGCACCTTTAAGGGGAACACACAAGACTATCACCCAGGAAACAGGTGTTCATGTCCTGGGAGTACTACTTAGGGGACCAGTGTTTTAACCCAAACCATAATCTTTTTTCTAATCTTAACTAGTGTTTTTTGGCTAAACTTAACTGTCATCGCGTGACGGTCACCTTTTGTCGGCTAAACTCAACTGCAACGACCGCTGAAACATATTCAGTGACTGAAACCTAATACCTTAATTATTTTATTTGTTACACATTTTCACATTAACAGTATTACGTTTAAAGTAGTCTCGCATAGCCAGACCTTCCTCCACAGCGCTGCATAGGAGGATCTGGCTAGTCTACACAGCACTCCTGGATGGGAGAAAAATGTGTTCTGGTTTATTGGCGTTTCTTTAAACCAATCACAATCGTCTTGGGCGGAGCTAAGCCCCCGCATACAATGACTGTGCCTCTGCAAAATAGCCTCGGGAAGGAACTTGTTTTGGTGGAACGTGTGTACGTTCAAAAGTAGTTTTAGTAACAGAAAACTCCGATTGGACAGATAGTCTAGCTAGCTGTCTGGATTTACCCTGCAGAGATCTGAGGAGCAGTTAACCATAGTCCTCACAAATCAGCCAGAGGTTAGAACGCCAACACAGAGAAGGCCCAAGGTTACGGACATCCCCCCCGACCCATACCCAGTACCATACACATCTGTGTGCTTTTGCTTACTTGCTGAATTCATAAAGCAGTTTCTCAAAGATGAGAATGGGTCCAGTTGAACTGAGGATGATGAGAGGTTGACCGCTGAAAGCACAAAACACAGTCCCCGCCAAAGCAGTGCCGAGGAAACTCTCCATCACTCCCTTTGAAAAGAGAAGGAACAGACAGACAGAAAGACGTCCATTAACCTGTGAGGGGATGTCCAATTTTGTCAGTTATAATCCACAATGGAAACAATGGTTAGTGCCAGCCTTCATGAAGACCTGGTAGTTGTCGGTAGCGTCCCCTAGCAGTCCCCCGAAGGTGATGGCATTGGTGATGCAGCCCAGGTAGATGAAGACCACGGCGGAGATGGACTGGATGTGGAAGCCGTCATAGATGTCACTACAAATCCACGGGGCCTTCCGCTTGATGTCCAGCCATAATCCGCCTGCAAACCTATCAGAAGTTCAAGTTCAATACTTTATTGCCATGTCAACATAGTTGATTGGAATTTGTCTTGGTGCCAATCAGGTTAAAAAAAGCAATAGATACACAGGAACATACAGTACAATCACATCGACAATCATTCAAACCAGTAAAAAGCTGTAAAGACTGTGCTATTGCAACTTCCCATAAAGTGTCTTGTGAATCTATAAAGTGCATTTGAATAATTTGCAGGTTTACTCTGCAAGGTGCCTAAGCATTAAAGGTCCCATGGCATGAAAAGTACACTTTATGAGTTTTTTTTTTTAACATTAATATGAGTTCCCCCAGCCTGCCTATGGTCCCCCAGTGGCTAGAAATGGTGATAGGTGTAAATCTCCCATTCCCTTTAAAAGCCAGGCGCGTTTGGACCTTGGAGCATTGCTGTTATGATGGAGGATTTACACCCTAATATTTTTATTTGTAATCTTCTGCATGTGTGTGTGTGCTACTGTGTGTGTGTGTGCTACTGTGCGTCCCTGTGTGTGTAACAAGCATAGTGTGTACGCGCTGTGCACGAGCCTAGGAGCATTTTACTAATGCTCTGTTAAAATAACAATGAAATGCTGCGTTACTGACTTTAGACCAGGTTTTTGTTGGTCAATGGCGCGATCACTTCCCACTGCCTCAAGATAGCAATACGCCCAGAATGCACCTGAACATACCTCCCTGTAAGACCAGCACGCCCAGAATGCACCTGAACACACCTCCCTGTAAGACCAGCACGCCCAGAATGCACCTGAACACACCTCCCTGTAAGACCCGCTACTGGAGCTGAAAACATTTGTGTGCACGGAGATCGCTTCTGGCTCAAAACGCTGCTTAAAAACCAAAAACGTAAATGTAGCCTAAAGGAACATCGCTACGATGACAGAGCCCGGATGAAGCTAGCCTGGGAAAACCCTGACGAACTTCCGGCAAATTGGAGATTTTGCTCTGCAAGTCAGTCTGGCCAAGAGCCCATTCAAGCCCATTTCCAATTTTTCCAAATCGAGGCACCAATCACAACCGTTGAGGCGGGCTTTACACGATGACGATAGTGCAGCGACCCGTTGATGCCGCTGTCGCTGCTAAGTCACCCAGATCGTTGGTCCTGATTGGTTGAAGGACTATCCAATTGCGCCCAGAGGCATTTGAGCGGCGTCCGTTGGTGACACCCCTTTGGAAATGGGCTGTGAATGAAGCTTCCCTCAGACCCACTCTCAGTTACACCTGAGAAGGGTCTGGTTGTCAGCCAGGCCCTGTGACATATATGACTCAGTGCTCTCATACCTCCCGGTGAACTTCAGCTCCTCTCCGAGCTCATGTGGAGCTGGTAACTCCGTGTCCTCTCCTCCGGCTGCGCCGCCGGCCGAGCCGTTCATTTGACCCAGCTCGTTGAGGTTCAGCACTGACTTCCTGCGGTAAACATGGAGACAGAACCAGCGCAGGGCTCATTTAAAAAGGCATTTGTCAAGAAGTTATCTGGAGACGTGGACACTGAAGTTGGCTGTATTAAACAAAAAATACAAATAATGATAGGTATCAAAGTGTGAACATATAAAAGGATCTAAGGGCATTGTCACACATCTTCTTAAATTCACCTTTTTAGGGTGTTTGCATATAACCGATCGCCATGTGTTTAACATCAAAATGTTCAGAACAAACTCAGCTTTCCGTATAGTGAGACCCAAATCTGTCCCAGAGCGTCCCAGACGTGTAAAGAGATAATTTGGCGCTAAAGCTGAAACATTGATGTTGGCTTTTTGAAATTCCTCAAATCTCTTTTGAAAACAAACCTTAAAAGGTGCAGAAGGTAAAGCCTTATAAAGCTAAATTTGTGTCATATCTGCTGAAACTAACCCTATGTTCCAGTAGAACTACATGAAGCAGGTAATAAAAAAATAATAATTCCACCTCCTCTGGCTCCACCTACAGCCTGGAGTGTGATTTGCAAAAATCCACAGCTCCCCGTTCAGATGCACCAATCAGGGCCAGGTGTCTAACTGTGTGTCAATCACAAACTCATTCTCCCTTGTGAGGGGAGGGGCTTACAAGTCCGTTTTGGGCTTTACCTGAAAGGGGGTTAGGACTGAGAAGTTGTCGATGTTCACATTTTTTGACTTTTTTGACTTTTCACAATCCTACCTACAGCACCTTTAACTTATGATGTGTTGTACGTATTGTTTTGGTGGTTGAAATGAGTTAACCAAAGTCTTAAAGCTGCTTACACATATAGCCGACGGCCGACCGTTGACAGAAAAGCCAGTCGAAATGATCAGTCTCCCCGTGTTGGTCCCAAAAAGTGCCTCAGAACACACCAAAAAGACGAGAGGCGACGAGACGTAATACATCTCAATAACAGCAGGCGGCGCTAATCTGTAATGTTGCCCAGGAAATGAAAACCGGCAGCTGATTGGATGAACGCGTCACATGGGTTTGTTTTCTCCGGAAATTCAAAGCCAGACTGTCATGGCGGCTCGTTCAGAATACGATATCTCATATTGTACTAAAATAGTTCACCGAAACGTGTTTCTGAAAACATTTTAAGAGAGAAAAAGGCCGATTTTCGTCAGATTTTGAGAGACTCTAGTCACGCTCATTCCGCTCGCCATATCCTGGTGAGTCCCGACTGCCCTGCCGCCGACTGAACATGACAGGTCGGCCAAAATGAACGCCGACAGCCCCCCCAGACTGACGACGGCACGGGACACACCGAACAGACTCGAGTCACCGACCTCGCCAGACTGTCCCACGGCCGATTATCGGCTAAGCGTGTCCAGGCTAAGTGGTTCACAAAGTAGTGTTACTATATGATAAAAATAGTACATAAAAGTCTGAAATGAACTTTTGTAATATCGCTTTTTTGAGTAGGGGCGTCTTTCATTGTCAGAGGGTTAATTATGTTTAAGGATATGATTACGTGATGAATGTACATGCCTCATTTCTGCCGATGGGACCTTCTTGGGAGGTTCGATGCGTATTTTTGGGTCCCATTCTCCTGGAGGGAGGACTATCACCTCGTCCAGAAACTCATCCACACCCGCGATCAGGTCTTCACGGTCCCGGGCTTTGTAGGCCACATCACTAAACAGCTGACGGGGAAAATAATTAAATTAAATCAGATTGAATGTGTATATTGGAGGTTGGACAGTGCCAGTCACCAGTGGTGAAGTACATTTACTCCAGTACTGTACTTGAGTCTTTTCTTTTCATGCCACTTTCTACTTCTACTCTGCTACATTTCAGAGAGAAATATTTTACTTTTTACTCCACTACATTCATCTGTTACAGCTTTAGTTACTAGTTACTTTACACATTAAGATTTCTGCGCACAAAACACATGTAGTTTATAAAATACGTTTTATGTATTTATGCATATGCATTGAGTACTTTTACTTTTAATAATTTAAGTACATTTTCGTGATGATAGTTACAGACTTTTAAGTAACATTTTCAATGCGGTACTTTTACTTGTAACAGTATTTTCACAGCGTGGTATTAGTACTTTTTACTAAAAGGGTAACTACAGTTTTTTTCAACCTATGTCCCATGTTTTTGTGTCTAAGTGACTGATGGGAACAACAATCTTTTACATTGGTCTAGTATTAAGCGAGATCTCTGCAGTCGGCAGCGGAGAAACTAGAGCTACAATCTAAGTTAGTAGGACAACTGTCCAGCTTGTATTTACCTTCACAAAATTCCTCGTTTTGCCGCTGACAGACTCAGATTATTATTCTAAGTGTCTGACAACATTATGGAAAGGATCCCTTCAGAGATAGACCTTTAAAACCTCTTTGAGACCTTTCTGTTTAACCAGAAACAGCTCTGAAGTCTCTAGCTCTAAACCCACCAGACTCCATTTAAAAAAACAATACTTTTAGCGTGTATAGAGCCAACATATCTTCACATGTAAATTGGTAAATTATGTGTTTATTTCAACCAAAACTAGAGTTGTGATGGTTGGAAAAGTGAAAAGACGACCCACAAGGGCTTTTCATAGTTTTATATTGTTTCTGTCGACTTTGAATGAAGTGTATATTACGATGCTAAAATTACTGTTTATTTAAATGGAGTCTGGTGGGTTTAGCGAACGCAATTTCACGGATTTATGTATTTTATGTTTAAAAAAAGGATCTTACTCTTAACAGAAAGGTCGACCTCTTTAGAAATCCTTTCCATAATGTTGTCAGACACTTAGAATAATAATCTGAGCCTGTCAGTGGCTAAACGAGCACTTTTGTGAAGTTAAATACAAGCTGGACAATTGCCCTAATAACTTACATTTTAGCTTTTTTCTCCGCTGCCGACTGCAGAGACCTCGCTTAATACTGAACCAATGTCAGTAAGATTGTTGTTCTCATCAGTCACTTAGACACAATAACATGGGAAAATAGGGTTTCCAGGTTGAAAAAAACAGTAGTTACCCTCTAAGTAAATGATCTGAATGCTTCTTCCACCACTGCTAGTCACTTACATCGTCCACCATGAGCGTAGCGATAGCTCTGCCGATCTCATTGTAGGACTTGGTTTTGCCATAAGGACCCAGCAAGATGAAGAGAAACCTGTCAGAAGAGAAGGATGAGAGGCTTATGAATGAAAAACACATACTCTATGGAGAGAGATAAAAGAGGAGACCTATTTAACTTTTACTAGATTAACACTTTAGAACGCACAGCATTATGCAGTGCATTACCATGTATTTATTTATATATTTACTCGTATTTGTACCTTGTCTGTGAACTGTCCTTTTATGTGCTACCATTTGTGCCTTTTAACTGCCCCTTGGGGACAAATAAAGTTAACTGAGTTGAACTGAAATGAATAAGAGACACCGACCTTGTGGGCACGGGGACTTCGGTGAGGCCTCCCAGAGTGGTGGCCTGAGCCAAACGTACAAACGAGACGAAGGGTTTGTCCAGAAAATCCACCTCGCCGACCAGGACGTTGGAAGCTTCGGCGTCACGAGGAATTTTCTTCATGAACTTATTCTTCAGCTGGCAGAAGAGAGAGGAACAGAAACAGGGAGAGCATGAGAAGACATGATGTGTTTGAGGCATGCTGCCGCTGCAGCGGACCTTTCCCAACTGCTGATGCAGTGGTGTAGTCTACTTGATACGCAGGTATACACAGTATACCCACTAAGAAAGCTCCAGGACTTCCATATACCCACTTAAAAATGCCCAATTACATGTAAAAACATACTTTCAATTATATTTTTGATCTATTTTGAATTGTCATCTGTGTTTGTATGGCTATGTCTGTATGCCCCCCACCCCCCCAATTCAGATTCTGGCCAATATACAGTACAGTATACCCACTACAATACATTAGACTACACCACTGTGCTGATGTGTGCCATGATCAACGGACGCTATACAGAAAATCTAAAGGATTTTAGACAAAAAATGCAACAACCAAACATTAAGAACTATCTTTTTCTAAGTGTCAACAGAGCCCCTTTTTCCGTAGGAAACTCTGCAGATTTCAGGTTCAACAGTCAGTCCTGGAAGCGTTTACAAATGTGTCATTGAATCAGTAATAACCCCAATATATCAGCTTGGTTTGGGTCACTATCCAACCTCCATCGCAACCCAATGAAAGAAATCATATCAATGAGCAGTAAACTTAAATAGGATAAGGTCATAACAGCTTGACCACAACTATGCATGATAAAAATTGCTTTTTAAATTGTTTTAATTGTAATTAAGTTTACATTTGTTTAGTTTTTTTTGTTCTTATGTGTATTGCTGTATTTGGAATGATCTTGTGTGGTCACTGCTGCGAAACCAATTGCCCCTTTGGGGACGAATAAAGTTGACTTGACTTAAAATAATCGGACTGGAGCAGAAAACACTGATCGGTATTTACAATAGAAGGACTAAATTAAAAAGGTAGATCCCCCGTTAAACCTGGACAGCTGTGTTTTCAGTTGGTCTGGCTCGCGCTGGATGTTCTCACCTTCCTCTCTCAAATGTTTTCAGCTCCAGTAGAGGGAAAGGTCCGGAAGCACCAGTGTTGTTGTACTCGAGATGCATCTTGGTCTCAACACCACTTTTTGAAGGTCTCGTCTAGAAATCGACCGCATTTTTACTCCATCTCGGTCTCGGTCTCGGATGAAGAGGACTCTGGATTTTACTTCAAGACCGGTCAAGACTAGACCGGGTAAACCTAGCCCGATCTGCCGGTGATTTGATCTCTCCCTGCAGCTCAGGCTGGAAACCTGTACGTTTGTCTATCCTGCTTCCGTTACAAATTTTGCGGGGACCAATCACAAACTGGCTTATCCACCTGGCGCGCTATTGGCGGGTTTAACACGATGACGATAGGGAAGCGACCAAGCAGCTTCTTGTTTACATTCAACATTGCGGCCATGGAAGCGCAGCGACCCGCTGATGCAGCTGTCACTGCTACTTCACCGGGATCGTTGCTCTGATTGGTTGAAGGATTGTCCAATTGTGTACAGAGTCATTTGAACTTTGCCCGTTGATCACGCCTCTTATGCGGTAGAAAATACAGAGAAATCTTAAAAAGACTGAGCTTGGTCTGGTGATAGCCAGACTAGGTCAAGACCACAACTGCAGGGATATCACTTTGCCTGTGCGTTGTCTAATTTTATGTGTTAATATCATTACTGCGATTGGATGTAAATCTTCCTGCTTCAAATGCAACCAATAACTTGACTCATTTCTAATTTAAAATGTGTTACTGTTAACCGCCCTCTCAACGCCCCCATTAACACGCACTGGTCTGGTCTTGGTCTTGACTCGGTGTCTCAAACTCCCATCGCTTCGGGAAACAACAACAACCTTCGAGCTAGCAAGTTATACACTGAAAATGTCCAGTTTTGAAGAAAATGTGGATCGTGAAATAAGGTAGGCCTGCCTGGTTCTTTCGGGGAATTATTGTAAAGATGTATCCAGCTAATTTAAATAGCTCACGTTACTATATTGGGTGAACAGTTAACTTTATTTAGTATTGTATGTGGCGTTTTCTTTTTGCGGGGTGCAAACGTTCCACCAAAACAAGCTCCTTCCTGAGACTATTTTGCCGAACAGCGCTGCGGAGGAGTAGTCTCGCTTTGCCAGACCTTCCTCCACAGCGCTGCGACGGAAGGTCTGGCTAGTCCACACAGCATTCCTGGATGGGAGAAAAACGTGCTCTGGTTTAATGGCATTTCTTTAAACCAATCACAATCATCTTGAGCGGCGCTAAGCTCCGGACAGAGCCACGAAGCCTCTGCAAAATATCCTCTGGAAGGAACTTGTTTTGGTGGAACGTGTACGTTCAAAAGTAGTTTTAGTCGTGCAACAGAAAACTCAGATTGGACAGATAGTCTAGCTAGCTGTCTGGATTTACCCTGCAGAGATCTGAGGAGCAGTTAACCAGAGTCCTCACAAATCCACCGGAGGTTAGAACGCCAACACAGAGACAGAGGAAGGGGACGCACAGCTGGCCGAAAAGAGGGACATCCGGCGGAATATCCGACGGCACAGGAAGAATCTCCAAAGTGGAAAGCCGTCGATATATAGACTGCACTGTGACTAGTTAGGATCAAAAACAAACGTTGGGGGCACCGTTGGGGGCAAAAAACTGGCACTGGTTATGGTTATAGTTATGGTTATGGTTAGGGGTAGGGTTAGGTGCCTTGAAGGCAGCGGTCGCAGCGCTGCCTGGAAGGAGCAGCTGGGGGGAAAAAACACCATCGAGCAACTTTTATGTTTATCTGTGTTTTTTGGCACTGGCACTGGTTATAGCACTGGCACTGGTTATGGTTATGGTTATAGTTATGGTTATGGTTAAGGGTAGGGTTAGGTGCCTTGAAGGCAGCGGTCGCAGCGCTGCCTGGAAGGAGCAGCTGGAGGCAAAAAACACCATCGAGCAACTTTTATGCATCTTTCAATTTGGGTTTCAGCCTCACAGAGCTGTTTGGGTGGCTGTGTACTCAGCACATGTTTTCCACAGTATCCGGGGCACTCCTCCTCCTCCGAACCAAGAAAACACGTGGCAGCGGCGTGGTGGGTGCTTAAAATTAAAATCTCCTCATAATCTGTTAATGCGGCTTTCGGAGTCAACTCAACAACTGGTCCTCATTCACTCTCCCACAACTTCTTGGTCCTAAGAAACCACAAACAACACATTTTAATCTCTCAATGCTATTGATGAATTAAAGGGTAACTACCTTTTTTTTTTTTTCAACCTGGAAACTATTTCCCTATGTTTTTGTGTCTAAGTGACTGATGAGAACTACAATCTTTGACATTGGTCCAGTATTAAGTGAAATCACTGCAGTCGGCAGCAATGAAACAGGCTACAATGTAAGTTAATAGAGCAATTGTCCAGCTTGTATTTACCCTCACAAAAGTGCTCGTTTTTCCACTGACAGGCTCAGATTAATATTCTAAGTGTCTGACATAATTATGGAAAGGATTTCTAAGGAGGTCGACCTTTCTGTTAAAGAGTAAGATCCTTTTTTTAAACATAAAAACATCCGCAAAATTGAGTTCGCTAAACCCACCAGACTCCATGTAAATAAACACTAATTTTAGCATCGTAAAATACACTTCATTCAAAGTTGACAGAAACAAAATAAATATGTGAAAAGCCGTTTTGGGTCGTCTTTCCACTTTTCCAACCATCACCACTCTAGTTTGGGTTGAAATAAACATATAGTTTACTGATTTACATGTGAAAATTTGTTGGCTCCATACACGCTAAAAGTAAAAGTAATAGCTGTTTCTGGTTAAACAGAAAGGCCTAAAGAGGTTTTAAAAAGGTCTATCTCTGTAGGGATCCTTTCCATAATGTTGTCAGACACTTAGAATACTAATATGAGCCTGTCAGCGGCAAAAACAACACTTTTAGTGGACCAAATTGACGATGCACATTTGGCCCATAGGGTTTCATTGCTGCCCGGTCTGTGGCTGCCGGTTACAGCGTTCAAACTTATTACTTACTCAATTTCAAAGATCGTTGTTCCCATCAGTCACTTACACACAAAAACATAGGAAAATAGGGTCCAGGTTGAAACCCCCGAAATAAACCTTGAAAGAATAATCCATTTCAGTTGCCATCTGTCATGTTATGACCTCTTGTACTTGTACTGTATGAGCGTGCATATTGGTCGTATCAAAGAAAGATGGAGGTGCCGTGCCAGCTTCTGTGAACAAATAATTAAAGCAGACTCAAAGGATCACATTGAAGTTCTTGTCAAGATATTTACCCGAATGACCAAATTACTGCAGCCGGTTGAACGATGAAAGAAAAAGCGAGCGACTAAAACTTTAATGTTCCTGCTTTGCGCCCTGCTACACCCTTTTACACCCTGCTACACTCTGCAGTGCCCTGCTACGTCCTGCTACGTCCTGCTACACTCTGCAGTGCCCTGCTACACCCTGCTACACCCTGCTACGCCCTGCTACGTCCTGTTACACCCTGCTACGTCCTGCTACGTCCTGCTACACTCTGCAGTGCCCTGCTACGTCCTGCTATGCCCTGCTACACTCTGCAGTGCCCTGCTACGTCCTGCTACGCCCTGCTACACTCTGCAGTGCCCTGCTACGTCCTGCTACATCCTGCTACGTCCTGCTACATCCTGCTACGTCCTGCTACGCCCTGCAGTGCCCTGCTACGTCCTGCTACGCCCTGCTACACTCTGCAGTGCCATGCTACGTCCTGCTACATCCTGCTACGTCCTGCTACGCCCTGCAGTGCCCTGCTACGTCCTGCTACACTCTGCAGTGCCATGCTACGTCCTGCTACATCCTGCTACGTCCTGCTACACCCTGCAGTGCCCTGCTACATCCTGCTACGCTCTGCAGTGCCCTGCTATGCCATGAACTACTACCACTACTATTTCTAGTCATAGATCCATTATCTTTATTGTGATTATTATTGCCGCTGTTCATCACACCCCCAACCGGCCCCGTCAGACACCTCCTACCAAGAGCCTGGGTCTGTCCCAGGTTTCTCCCTAAAAGGAGTTTTTCCTCCCCACTGTCACACTGAATGCTTACTCTTGGGGGAATTACTGGAATTGTTGGGTCTTTGTAAATTATAGAGTGTGGTCTAGACCTACTCTATCTGTAAAGTGTCCTGAGATAACTCATATTATGATTTAATACTATAAATAAAATTGAATTGAATTACTGTTGGGGGGAGAGATTCAAACAATTAAAGCTCAGAGAAACAACAGAAGCTTAGAAATCTGCACACCGACACACGATGATACGTAGAAACACGCGTGCAGGCACATGCACAAACACAAGTCAACAGCTACCAGGCTGTGTGGATTAGAGGGATTAACAAATTCTGACGACTCTGTGTGCCTCCACTTAAAAAAACAAGCCTCAACTTTGTGTTTGTGTTTAAAACACACAAACACAAAATCGTGCATTGAAAATATTGGGCCAAAGGCCAACCGGATCACATCACTGTCACGTCCTGAGATATAGGATTTGACGACTACATTGCATTTGCCAATTCCAATCTCAGCTGGAAGTGCTGACATGAACAGGCTCCTCAGGCTCTCTGTGACATGGTGCAACCATTACAGGCCAGTGGATTGTCCACTAGAAACACAATCGCAGGGAAACTGTAAAATATCCTTCAGAAAAACCACCTTTTGGCCAGACATCATTCTCAATTAAGGGAGCTAAGGCACGGAATGAGCTGCCCATAGAGCTAAAAGCAATACAAAATGATAAGCTTTTTTAAAATTAAACTGAAGAAGTTTTTAATTAATAATCAGACCTGTCGTCACATATAGGGGTGTGGTGGGACAGCGTGTGGACGGGGACAGATGGATGTGTCTTGTATGTTCATGTGCTTTATGTATTTTAAAGTGACTATAAGGTAACTTTTTAATGTTTCTGAAGCTCTGTCATTTTTCATACAATGGTTTTAAATGACCTGTGTGGCATCACAAGGGGACATGTGGTAGAGGGACGCTATGTTCCTCTACAGGAGTGGCTACCCTATGACAAAATAGCCGCCACTCGAATTACAGGTCCCAGAATGCACCACACGGGGAGGTGCAAATGCCTCAGTCCCTTGATGACAGCAGGTGCCCATGCAAGGAGGGAGAACAAAGAGAGCAGAGGCAGAGAGCAAAGAGGAGTTGGTTTTTTTTTGGGAGAGACTGACATTATAAAAAGAACCTAAGTTACCAGGACTTTGTGAAGACATGTGGTTTGCTCCCAGTCAACTTTTGAGTTGGATTTACTGTTTTGCTGTTGGACTATTTTCTGAAAAAGACTGCTCTAAATTGAAAACCTCTGTTTGCTTGCAACCGCGTTTTGGCTGGTCTCTGGCCTACACCCCCACCTCTCGCGACATCCCACCTGTAACAGCAAACAAGACTAACAGTGCAAAGAACGCTATTATTATTATTATTATTATTATTATTATTATTATTATTATTATTATTATTATATAGTTTTTAGTAAAGCCTCTGCCCGGTTAAATTTTTCCCGCGAAGTCACAGAATGATTTACGGCAGGTAGACGGTGCTACAGTCCCATAGTCTGATGGGTCACAGATTTCTTTGTAACACCAGAAAAGCCTGTGTGCGTATCCAGCCAGAGGAGCCAGGTAAAAGGAAGCAGGAGATTTCTTTATATAGGCCTAATTGTATTTTAATGTTATTTTAGAAGTTATCTGCTGTAGTTATGGCTGATACTGGGGCAGGACCATCGCAGGAAAGAAGGAAATTGAACGAAGAACAACTAAAAGCTAAAAAGGGAAAGTGAAAGACGTGAGTCACACTCTGTCGGGCTATCAACAGATGGAGACAATTACGGGATTGTAAATGATTCAAAAATGTCCCCGAATTGGCCCTCAGGTATGTAATATGTCCATTTCATTCATAAAATAACTTCAGATTGCGCAATGTGGTTGTACGTCAATTCAATTAAATTTATATTTATAGTATCAAATCAAAACTAGAGTTATCTCGAGACACTTTACAGATAGAGTAGGTCTAGACCACACTCTATAAGTTCCAAAACCCCAACAATTACAGTAATTCCCCCAAGAGCAAGCATTAGCAGTGGCTGTAGCGACAGTGGCGAGGAGAAACTCCCTTTTAGGAAGAAACCTCGGCAGACCCAGACTCTTGGTAGGCGGTGTCTGACGGGGCCGGTTGGGGGGGTGATGAACAGTGGCGATAATAGTCACAATAAAGATAATGGAACAGTGACTTCGAGGTAGTCATGGAAGTAGCGGTCAGTAGCCGACATTAAATGACATCCCCCTTCCATTTAGCGCGTACGTTTTATTCCTTTTAGTGTTTGTGTTGACGTACTATTCTCTGTTCCCTTGTCCCCCTGTACTTGTGTAAAGCGT
The DNA here is from genome assembly GCF_010015445.1 of Perca fluviatilis. Taxonomy (NCBI): domain Eukaryota; kingdom Metazoa; phylum Chordata; class Actinopteri; order Perciformes; family Percidae; genus Perca; species Perca fluviatilis. Next base: position 30,628,915 of record NC_053128.1, on the reverse strand, counting down.
CATTGGGTTTCATATAATGCGCTATATTAATTCAGACATGTCTAAGTTGGCATATGTTACTTGTTTATTGAATTTGACTTATTAGCATATTTCTTTGACACTTTGGTTTATTTTTGATATGTCTGAAATAAATTTCTTCATTCATTCATTCATTAATGCTTTGGCTCGTGACACAGTGACAGTGATAACCGGTTTATCTCACGAGACATCCAAAGTAGGCTAAGTTACGCTGGAAATGCAACGATGCATCTGCAACGTATTCTCTTATTGTAAATGCATGATTTTCTGTTTGAGCAACATATTCATCGCGACTTTATGACCTCCCGGTAACGCTAACTCAGTAATCTACAGTGGGCAATACAGCACCGTAAAGAAAAGAGCTTTACCACAGCCGGTGTGGTAAAAACACTACCGCTATTGTCCAACGCGGGCTGCTGGAATCAACACAAACTGAAAGCTACATACAGCCACTTTAATGTGGCAATGTTTAATGTTTGTTTTTATGACTGTTTAAAGGAGAATTCTGGCTAAGGGAACTACCACACAGATCGACACTGCCAAGCCTCCCACTCACCAACGCCAGATCGATCACACACAAAATGGATGAGCTACAAATGCACACGGAACTGCTGCGTGAGGATTTTCACAGAAGCCTGGCTGAACACACTTATCACGGACGGCAGCTAGCAGCTAGCAGCTAACGGGCGAGCTAGCTACCTGCAGGATCGAGACAGGGCAGGTGAATTTAAACAACGTCTGAGTTGAAAACGCATCTTGTTGTCATGTAAGGGCCCTGTTCATGTTGCACAGACATTTTGATTGCATTTTGCGTCTGTTAAGAGGCACAAAGGCACTCTAAAACTTGCCCCGACAACTGCCGTTTTAGCTCAGTGGAAGCTCGTAGGCTTAGCTGCAGCTACTCCGTGTTGCCTGCACCGATTCAGGTCGGGCTTTTTTCTATCGAAAGTACTCGCATATTTATACCGATCAAGATTAACGTAAAAATTGGCCGGAATTCTCCTTTAAAAGCCCTTTTAGGGACGGGCATTGAAAATTAGCAATAGCTAAACAGTAAATGCTGTGATGCTTTACATTGGAGATTTGTTGCACAAATGTCTAAGGCTTAGCATCTGTTCCTATTTCAAATAAAAATGAAGAACCTGCAGATGAAACAAACACCCACAGACTCACACCTATAAATAGGGAGGGATATTTCACTTCATGCCATCTGTTATGTGTGCACACAACTGAAATAATCGTTATTATCCCAAAGGCAACAGGATATTAGCTGATTATAAATCAATAAAAGCTCACACACAGGGTGACCGTGTAAAGGCACAGCTGAATATGTTTAATATGGAGATATTAAAAGGGGGATTTTTTTTTTTACACATAAAAGGTTCTGTTTAGTCGTCACGAGGAGAACTTCTCAAGGTTTACAAAAACAGTTCCTCTGGAGGAGAGTTGTCTGAGAAAGTCCGAAGAAATAACCCTGACGATGCTAGGGCTTCTCGATTATGAAAAAAAAAATCATAATCACAATTACTTTGATCAAGTATTGAAATCGCAATTATTTAACAGGATGACTGGTTGACTTTTGGAAAGCTGTTGCATTTATTCAAGTTTAAAAACGGGGAAACAGTTAAACAAATCAACAGTGACAGCACCTTTTGTGACATTTCCCTTTTAATACGTTTAAAACGTTGTTTTCTTCATTCAGAACACGAGACAAGTTGTTCCCGATGACATTTGCTTTTGTGATCGCTAGGAGCCGAAATCGTAACCGCGATTCAAATTCTGATCAATTGCACAGCCCTAGATGATGTCATAGTGATGTCATCGGGGTTATCTCAGCCTGGGCTCTGAGAATTGGGTTGCGTCCGAAATCTCCTCCTCTGCACTACACACTCAACATGTACAGTATACGATCGTTCAGCGAACTTTTGTGTAAATAAACAGTAGTGGGTATCTTATTGGACGCACTCAGATGTCATTTTGCCCAATCCACCCTAGGTGGAGGGATAATATCTCCACCCCAGCCTGGGAACGCCTCGGGACACCCCAGTCAGAGCTGGCTAATGTGGCTCAGGAAAGGGAAGTTTGGGGTCCCCTGCTGGAGCTGCTGCACCCGTGACCCGTGGATGGATGGATGGATGGATTCTGATTCTGATGTGTATATATGTGTATGTAAGTTGGATTTAAAGACTTAAAGACTCTTAAAATTAAGACATAGTTTCCCACAAAGTAGAGTTTCTTTTGAGATCTCCAACTATGGGACATGTCTGCATGTATTTAAAAAAAAAGTTGTCAAAAAAAAAAAAAGGGGGGGACAAAAACGTCAAAAAAGTTGTAAAAAGCAACAAAAAAGTTAAAAAATAAATAAAAATAAAACATAAAAAAAGCTCAAAAAAAAAAGTATCCAAAAAAAACCTTGAAAAAAGCGACAAAAACTCAGAGAAAAGCAACAAAAACTTTGGAAAAAGCCCAGTTTTGATTATTGGGGGAGATGTAACCCCCCACCCCATCCCCCCTGTAAATTACACCTGTGAGGTATTGAAAGACCAAGCGATTTGTGAATATAAATATAGAGTATATAAATGTAGAGTATGCTAAGCCTTAGTACTCAGAATAACGCTGTGCATTAGGAGTACAGGTATGTGGACGCTTAGTCTCGATTTGCCAGAGGAGTAGCCAGACCCTCCTCCAAAGCACGCTGGAGGAGGGTCTGGCTACTCCACACAGCATTCTGGGATGGGAAGAAAACGTGCTCTGGTTCATCTGCCTTTCTTTAAACCAGTGTTTCTCAAATGGGGGTACGTGTCCCCCTAGGGGTACTTTGGAGGACTGCAGGGGGTACGTGAGATATTTAACAAAATGTTTGATAGTTACGAGGCTGTTGTCCAGAACATTGTTCCTCTTTATGGAGACTTTTAATTTTCCTACCAAAAATGTGACATTTGTGTCGCCTTCTTTGGACCTAATCTATCCTTCCTTCTACTGTCCTTCTACTTTTTACAAGTTTCTCGCTTTTTTCTTCTTTAACACTGTTTTTGATACTATTTTCAACATATTCTTGCCTTACTTCCTTCCTTCTTTCTACCGTCTTTCTCCAAGTTTTTGTCTTTTTTACAGTTTTTGTCTCTTTTTCTCATTAGCATTTAAATATTTTTTCAGTTCCAAGGCTGTTGTTTAGTAAATCTATCGCTGACAGCGCTGTACTGTTCCTGTTTATATAGACCTTTTTTTTTCTACCGAAAATGATTAGCGCTGGTCAGGGGGGTACTTGGCTTAAAGAAACCATTCAAAAGGGGAACATTACTGAAAAAAGTTTGAGAACCGCTGCTGTAAACCAATCAGAATGGCCTTGGGCGGCGCTAAGAGCCGGAGAAAAGCCGCAATCCCCGGAAGTGGAACGTCGAGGATATAGACTAGTGGAAGCTGAACCCTACAAAAGCACCCACATGCACATGCACACACACACACACACACACACACACACACACACACACACACACACACACACACACACACTTAATATTGAACATAACAGTTACCTGGTCTGTGCTTGGCGTGTCCGAAATATCATTCATGCTTCGGCTCTGGGCTTGATCTGCAAATGAAACACACACACACACACACACACACACACACACACACACACACACACACACACACACACACACACACACACACACACACACACACACTTGTATTTAACACACAATTTGCCATCCTAGGTTTAAAAAAACAAAACAAGTCTCTCAGTGAGTTCATTCTTTAATAGCCGAGTAAACAAATGCAAATTTCATTCAATTAAAAGGGTTATAAGTCTGCAATGTGTGCCAGAATTTCACCATGAAAAGTTGTTTCTGTGGGTGGGGAGGATTATATTTTAATGAGTCATTTCCCTTTTTTCTTTTTCCTTTTCTTTCTCAAAGCAGATTTGGGAACAAATGAAATTGAACAAAGAGAGAACAAGAACATACCACACAGAGCCTTTCCTAATCCTTTTCACCCAGTTAGATTCACGAAATAGATTAGCCGAGGTGCACACAATATGACCATGATCTCTAAAGTAAACGTACAATATGGCCAACACACTGTATTCATAGTGAGTAGTTACACACACTAAGCAATCGCAAGCGTTGAAATCATGCAGAAGCAGGGAGTTAGCTGGGATCAGTTATGTAAAAAAGATTTTAATAAAGAATAAGCAGAAAAGTTAAGGAGAGTTTGAAATTTAGGTCAACAGCTGCAAATGTTGAGTGTGTATCGGTGGTGGAAGAAGCACTCAATAGGACAACGTTAAAGTGCACATATTATGAAAAAAACACTTTTTCTAGGATTTGGGGTGTTATTTTGTGTCTCTGTTGCTTCCACACGCATACAAACTTTGAAAAAAAAATCCATCCATGGTGTTCTGAGTGAGATCTGGTTTCTGAATGTGTCCTGCCTTCAGTCTCCTGGTGAGCTGGTCAAAATCTGCACGGCTTTCTACGTCACTAGCCGAGACGAGCTGGCTAACCGCAACCGTTAGCATGCTAACGCTAGCATGCTACCTCGTTCTCAATAGCAAAGCACTGCTACAACACACACAAGTTCACCATAATCTACAAAAGAACTACTTCCATGTGTGCCCTGGTTTAGAAGAAGTCTCCCAGCTGATCCTGCCTTGGAACTGACTGAAGTCGGAGAACAGCCTTTCTTTTACTGTCTATGGAGCTAGCTGACATGATCTACGACCTGAGCTACTGAGCATGTGCGAGTGCAATCAAAGATAGTACAGAAGAAGAGATGTCTCACCTGTAGTTAAAACAGAGACCTGAACAAAGGGTGAAAAGAGGAGCTGCAGCAATGTGCAGTACAACAAAAATATGGTGTTTTTTGAAAATTAAACCATGTAAACCTATTCTGGTATAACCTTAAAATACAATTATGAACCTGAAAATGAGCAGAATATGAGCGCTTTAAAATACTCTATTAGAATAAAAAGTCCTGCACTCGAAATCCTTAAAAGTTACATTTACATGCAATGTTTCTTGCCAAAACACATTGGGAGTGTCATAAAAGCCCACAAAAAAAATGTGTTGACTGCTTTATTTTCTTCTTTTAAAAAGGTCCAGTGTGTGGGAATTTCTCCCGTCTAGCGTTGAGATCATATATCGCAATCAACTCTCTCTCGCCACGCAGTTCAAAGTAAGGATTACAGCTACGAAGAAAGCCGGTCTCTTGCTCTTTTCAATCTCCTTTTTCTTTTTCTGGGTGAAGAAGAAGAAGACTCGGATTTTGAATACGTGTGGTCCTCCATGTTTCCTTCTTCAAACTTGCCACCGGGGCCGGGAAGCTACGATACCCGTTAGCATCGTTAGCAGCAGCTGAGAGTTCATCATGTGACAGAGAAAACGTGAAAGGCGGAGCAGTATGTCCTGTATGTCCCTTACTGGCTAACGTATTTCAAGATGAATATGAATATGGAGCGTCTACCCCAGTTCATGCGAATGCAAATGTTACATTTCAAGCCAAAAGGAATACTTGGAATTGATGGTGGAGGTAAATATTCATGAAAAAGGACAAGTTGGATAATGAGCAACTAAACGCGTTACACACTGGGACTTTGTGTGTAACTTTTTCTTCACTGCCTTTGTCGGGTTACGTTTGAATTGTCGGTGTGTGTGTGTGTGTGTGTGTGTGTGTCTGTGTGTCTGTGTGTGTGTGTGTGTGTGTGTGTGTTTGTGTGGTGCGTTCAGACTCACGCAGGCGGCTAAGGCTGCTCGACTGCCGAGTGTGTAGGTCTTCTGTGGAGCGGTGGATCCCAGAAGCTGAATTAGTGCTAGATTTCAGATTAACCTGAGGACTGCGGTCTGACAGAGCAGCAGCAGCAGCAGCAGATGTGAAAACGATGAGCACAGAAGAGGTGATTTTTTACGAGCAAAAGGTGTAACAGGTGGTGATCATCGGGGGCAGAAGACAAAAGGAAGCATTGGGATTTGATTAGAAAGTTAAGATTGCTTTCGGTGATCGGTGGTTGGAAAGCAAACACAGACGGCGCACAAACTCACTGGGTGCAGCGCCGGAGGACTTCCCGATGTCGGCCAGCGAGCGGTGGATCGGTTTCTTGGTCTGGTGGCGGTGCTTCCGGAGCAACACGAAGCTGATCTTCTCCTTCAGATCCGGAGGAATGAGACCATCGGCTATCTGCCGATCCACGATCTCATCTGGAATCAGAGTTCAGAGCCCGGTTGGATTCACATGAACACATAAAGGGGATTCTGCATGGATGGAACTAGGGCTGCACTATATGAGGAAAATATGGGATAACGTTGTTGAATATAATAATTAGAGATGGTCCGATACCGATACTGCCTAAAATGCTGGTATCGGTATCGGGAAGTACTGGAGTTTATGCACCGATCCGATACCATCTAATAAAGCCCTGAAGAAAATCTACGTTAAAGTAGTTTATTCATGTTATTTTTCCGTTATAACTGACTGTCATTGTTTGAGTTTGTTCATGTTTCACAAAGAGTTTAACCTGAGCCAGACCGACAACAGAGATAGAAATCATATCACATCCATACAGAGATAGTAGTATACAGCTGTTATACATCATATCACATCCATACAGAGATAGTAGTATACAGCTGTTATACATCATATCACATCCATACAGAGATAGTAGTATACAGCTGTTATACATCATATCACATCCATACAGGGATAGTAGTATACAGCTGTTATACATCATATCACATCCATACAGGGATAGTAGTATACAGCTGTTATACATCATATCACATCCATACAGGATAGTAGTATACAGCTGTTATACATCATATCACATCCATACACGGATAGTAGTATACAGCTGTTATACATCATATCACATCCATACAGGGATAGTAGTATACAGCTGTTATACATCATATCACATCCATACAGAGATAGTAGTATACAGCTGGTATACATCATATCACATCCATACAGGGATAGTAGTATACAGCTGTTATACATCATATCACATCCATACAGGGATAGTAGTATACAGCTGTTATACATCATATCACATCCATACAGAGATAGTAGTATACAGCTGTTATACATCATATCACATCCATACAGAGATAGTAGTATACAGCTGTTATACATCATATCACATCCATACAGGGATAGTAGATACAGCTGTTATACATCATATCACATCCATACAGGGATAGTAGTATACAGCTGTTATACATCATATCACATCCATACAGGGATAGTAGTATACAGCTGTTATACATCATATCACATCCATACAGAGATAGTAGTATACAGCTGTTATATATCATATCACATCCATACAGAGATAGTAGTATACAGCTGTTATACATCATATCACATCCATACAGGGATAGTAGTATACAGCTGTTATACATCATATCACATCCATACAGGGATAGTAGTATACAGCTGTTATACATCATATCACATCCATACAGAGATAGTAGTATACAGCTGTTATACATCATATCACATCCATACAGAGATAGTAGTATACAGCTGTTATACATCATATCACATCCATACAGAGATAGTAGTATACAGCTGTTATACATCATATCACATCCATACAGAGATAGTAGTATACAGCTGTTATACATCATATCACATCCATACAGAGATAGTAGTATACAGCTGTTATACATCATATCACATCCATACAGGGATAGTAGTATACAGCTGTTATACATCATATCACATCCATACAGGGATAGTAGTATACAGCTGTTATACATCATATCACATCCATACAGGGGTAGTAGTATACAGCTGTTATACATCATATCACATCCATACAGAGATAGTAGTATACAGCTGTTATATATCATATCACATCCATACAGAGATAGTAGTATACAGCTGTTATACATCATATCACATCCATACAGAGATAGTAGTATACAGCTGTTATACATCATATCACATCCATACAGAGATAGTAGTATACAGCTGTTATACATCATATCACATCCATACAGAGATAGTAGTATACAGCTGTTATACATCATATCACATCCATACAGAGATAGTAGTATACAGCTGTTATACATCATATCACATCCATACAGAGATAGTAGTATACAGCTGTTATACATCATATCACATCCATACAGAGATAGTAGTATACAGCTGTTATACATCATATCACATCCATACAGAGATAGTAGTATACAGCTGTTATACATCATATCACATCCATACAGAGATAGTAGTATACAGCTGTTATACATCATATCACATCCATACAGGGATAGTAGTATACAGCTGTTATACATCATATCACATCCATACAGGGATAGTAGTATACAGCTGTTATACATCATATCACATCCATACAGAGATAGTAGTATACAGCTGTTAAAACATAATAAAATATATGACACACTGGTATCGGATCGGTACTCGGCATTGGCCGATACGCAAGTTCAGGTTTCAGAATCTGGAAGCAAAAAATGGTATCGGGCCATCTCTAATAATAATAATAATAATAATAATAATAATAATAAGTTTATTTGATATAGCACCTTTTACAGACAAAGTCACAAAGTGCTTCACATGGTAAACATTTGTAAAAATACAGCAGGAGCTATACTCCTGCAGAGCTATCTGCTGTCAGCAGTTTATGAAGCAAATTTGGAGCACATTTCTAATATGCCATACATTTTCATAAAACTGCCTATATTTGACATCTACACAGTTAATTTCTCGCCTAAAACATTCTCAGAAGTGAATTTAATAATGAAATAGCAGACGGAATTTGTAAAAAAATGGTTGTTAGCGTTTGTGTTTGCCTGTGCTTGTGATTGAATGCCGAAATGAATGCTGGGAATCCTGGGGCTGCGAAGGATACAACAGTTCAGTGTTCCCCACAGATTAGAAAGCAATTTGTGGTGGCGGGCTCGATGGTGTTTTAAGCCTCCAACGTCGCCTTACAGGCAGCTTACTCTCACCTTAACCCTCACTCAGTCCTTGCAGAAAAATGCAGAGGTTTTTTTGTGATTGTTGTGGGCAAAAAATCCTTCATTATTCGGCACGTTTTCTTAAAAAATGTGATGGAATATGCTATATGATATTTATGCAATTTTATGCGATGAAATTGCGGGAACTTGCAAAAACTGCAGTTTGATGAAAAAGAGAAAAAAAAATGCGGCCCCCGCATAAATATGCAGACTTTGGCTGATTATGCGTTGAAATATGCGATCGCATAATCACGTTTTTCTGGAGGGACTGATAACTATAACCAATGCTGCGCTGCCTGGAAGGCGACGATGGGGGCTTAAAACACCAAACACCGCACGGTGGGAGGAGCTGTGCGTGTGTTTGTGTGTGTGTGTGTGTGTGTGTGTGTGTCTGTGTGAGCGAGACACAAGTGACAGAGAGACGGAGGACAGCAGGGAAAGGAAATGCAGAAGAACGTGTTTTAAATAGCATTTAAAGAAAAAATAATAATAACGAAACTCAATGTGCGGCAGCCGGTGTTGATATTGAGGCGCGCCGCCACACATTAGTCTCTGTGTGGGAAACACTGACAGCTGGGTCCTCCGAATTCTGTAAAAGGGGCTCGCATTTGTGGACCGCATTTGAAGGAGCACTTCGAAATTAAATGAAATGGGACAGCCTTCGTCGGTGTGACGCAATCGGTCTACGAATGCAACCATCCGAAGGCTGCAGCCCCTGAATTGGGACACAGCTTTAATGTAGGGCCCTGTGGAATCTGTCTTACAGTCCCTACAGAAAAATGCAAAGTCCAAAGTCCGCATATTTATGCGGGGCGCATTTTTTCAAATACGCCGCACTTTCGCCGCATAAATTGCTGATTTCCACGCAAAATATGCGTGGAAATCACTTTTTTTCTCTTTTTCATCAAACCACAGTTTTTTGCAAGTTCCCGCAATTTCATCGCATAAAATTGCATAAATATCATATAGCATATTCCATCAGCATTTTTTAAGAAAACGTGCCGCATAATGAAGGACTTTTTGCCCCGCAACAATCACAAAAAAACTCTGCATCTTTCTGGAAGGACTGGTCTTATAGCTTCTTCAAACTCTAAATTTTGAGAGTCCTTCCATGATTCCGTTATCACAGAAACTCTAGGGCCATCCTTGTAAAAAAATAAATAAAAGAATACAGTTGTCTTAACAAGTTTTTTTTTGGGGGTTCAGCGGGACTCACCCACGATCTGAGGCAGTGAGTAGCCCTCCAGGTCGAGCAGGATGCTTCCTGTCTGCAGACAGGTCCGCAGCTCAAACAGGCTGTGGAGGGTCAGCGTGGACACATGGGGCTTGCTCCATCTCTCTCCGCCCTCCTCCACCTTCTCCTCAAACTTCACCCACCTGCAGAGACAGGGGGAAAGTTGCTTGGCTCTAGGGCTGGCTATCGTTCAAACATTTTCAATACAAATACCGTGACTTCTATTACCGGTTCCTAAACGATACTTTTTTTCCAATACCAATTTAATGAAATAAGAATAAATTACGACAAATCCTTTGATTTATATTTCAACTCCGACTGCGTGAGCCCCGTCTCTCTCTGTGTAACGTAGAGTTTTTCCAGCGTGTCTCTACGACGTGTAACATTAGACAGCCAATCACAGACATTATTAGATCTTGGTATAGGCATGCTGTGTGCTGATTGGCTCACTGACGCTGATGAGATTTACTCCTTAGGGGAATTGAAATTGGGTATTGTATGGTATTTTCGATACTGGATACTTCAGAGGCAATTCGGTCGGTGCCTAAAAAGTATTGAATTCGGTACCCAGCTCTACTTGGCTCTGGAATTCAGTCAAAGAAGTGATATGTGTTTTTCAAATTTTTAAAGAGAGATGAAACGATTGATTTGTTCATCGTTAAGGTGTTGGGATGATACCGACCAAGTTTGAAGTCCATCGGTTGAAATCTCTAGGAGGAGTTCGTTAAAGTATAGCACCTTGACTTTTAGGCCTACTTCCTGTTGCCACTAGGGGGCGCTATGACTTTACGTAAATATTGGCCTTTATTTGTCCTGAGGGTTGGACTCTTATGAATCATGAAAAGTTTCGAGCCAGTTGGACAAAGTACACTCGAGTTACACCCACTTCCTGTTTCGGCGGCAAAACGCACAAAATGGCCGCCCCGCCGCGGCCACGACCTATGACGAAAAGTTTTTCTTTTAACAACTTTTCATCTTTAACATCTTAAGATGGCACAGACCGAGTTTGAAGTTGATCGGATGAAATAGTTACTTTAGTTACTCCGCTACATTCATCTGTTCCAGCTTTAGTTACTAGTTACTTTAGTTACTCCGCTACATTCATCTGTTACAGCTTTAGTTACTAGTTACTTTAGATACTCCGCTACATTCATCTGTTCCAGCTTTAGTTACTAGTTACTTTAGTTACTCCGCTACATTCATCTGTTACAGCTTTAGTTACTAGTTACTTTAGTTACAGCTTTAGTTACTAGTTACTTTAGTTACTCCGCTACATTCATGTTCCAGCTTTAGTTACTAGTTACTTTAGTTACTCCGCTACATTCATCTGTTACAGCTTTAGTTACTAGTTACTTTAGTTCCAGCTTTAGTTACTAGTTACTTTAGTTACTCCGCTACATTCATCTGTTACAGCTTTAGTTACTAGTTACTTTAGTTACTCCGCTACATTCATCTGTTACAGCTTTAGTTACTAGTTACTTTAGTTACAGCTTTAGTTACTAGTTACTTTAGTTACTCCGCTACATTCATGTTACAGCTTTAGTTACTAGTTACTTTAGTTACTCCACTACATTCATCTGTTACAGCTTTAGTTACTAGTTACTTTAGTTACTCCGCTGCATTCATCTGTTACAGCTTTAGTTACTAGTTACTTTAGTTACTCCGCTACATTCATGTTACAGCTTTAGTTACTAGTTACTTTAGTTACTCCACTACATTCATCTGTTACAGCTTTAGTTACTAGTTACTTTAGTTACTCCACTACATTCATCTGTTATAGCTTTAGTTACTAGTTACTTTAGTTACTAGTTAATTTAGTTACTCCGCTACATTCACCTGTTACAGCGCTTTAGTTACTAGTTACTTTAGTTACTCCGCTACATTCATGTTACAGCTTTAGTTACTAGTTACTTTAGTTACTCCAGCTACATTCATCTGTTACAGCTTTAGTTACTAGTTACTTTAGTTACTCCGCTACATTCATCTGTTACAGCTTTAGTTACTAGTTACTTTAGTTACTCCGCTACATTCATCTGTTACAGCTTTAGTTACTAGTTACTTTAGTTACAGCTTTAGTTACTAGTTACTTTAGTTACTCCGCTACATTCATGTTACAGCTTTAGTTACTAGTTACTTTAGTTACTCCACTACATTCATCTGTTACAGCTTTAGTTACTAGTTACTTTAGTTACTCCACTACATTCATCTGTTATAGCTTTAGTTACTAGTTACTTTAGTTACTAGTTAATTTAGTTACTCCGCTACATTCACCTGTTACAGCTTTAGTTACTAGTTACTTTAGTTACTCCGCTACATTCATGTTACAGCTTTAGTTACTAGTTACTTTAGTTACTCCACTACATTCATCTGTTATAGCTTTAGTTACTAGTTACTTTAGTTACTAGTTAATTTAGTTACTCCGCTACATTCACCTGTTACAGCTTTAGTTACTAGTTACTTTAGTTACTCCGCTACATTCACCTGTTACAGCTTTAGTTACTAGTTACTCCACTACATTCACCTGTTACAGCTTTAGCTACCAGTTACTTTAGTTACAGCTTTAGTTACTAGTTAATTGAGTTACTCCACTACATTCACCTGTTACAGCTTTAGTTACTAGTTACTCCACTACATTCATCTGTTATAGCTTTAGCTACTAGTTACTTTAGTTACAGCTTTAGTTACTAGTTACTTGAGTTACTCCACTACATTCACCTGTTACAGCTTTAGTTACTAGTTACTTTAGTTACTCTGCTACATTCACCTGTTACAGCTTTAGTTACTAGTTACTTGAGTTACTCCACTACATTCACCTGTTACAGCTTTAGTTACTAGTTACTTTAGTTACTCCACTACATTCACCTGTTACAGCTTTAGTTACTAGTTACTTTAGTTACTCCACTACATTCACCTGTTACAGCTTTAGTTACTAGTTACTTGAGTTACTCCGCTACATTCATCTGTTACAGCTTTAGTTACTAGTTACTTGAGTTACTCCACTACATTCACCTGTTACAGCTTTAGTTACTAGTTACTTGAGTTACTCCACTACATTCATCTGTTACAGCTTTAGTTACTAGTTACTTTAGTTACCCCGCTACATTCACCTGTTACAGCTTTAGTTACTAGTTACTTTAGTTACTCCACTACATTCACCTGTTACAGCTTTAGTTACTAGTTACTTGAGTTACTCCACTACATTCACCTGTTACAGCTTTAGTTACTAGTTACTTTAGTTACTCCACTACATTCACCTGTTACAGCTTTAGTTACTAGTTACTTTACAAATGAAGATTTTTGCTACAACGACTACAAGTCCAGCTGAGATGATGAGACCATTAAACACACAGCTGGTTGGATCCTTTAGCTATCCCAGCTTCCTACATACTGTTAGTTTAGTTAAGTTACTTTAGTATAGTGTGTGTGTGTGTGTGTGTGTGTTGTGTGTGTGTGTGAGTGTGTGTGTGTGTGTGTGTGTGTGTGTACCTGGCAGACTCTTTCCACTCGATTTCGCCGCCCTCGTTCTGCAGCGTGTCCATCTCGGTGAATATCGTGGGCGTCGGGGTGTTGTCATCCTCCCCCAGGATGTGGCGCAGCCGCTCTGCTGCAGGGGACACTGAAGACAAAGGGGACCGAGTCAGTTCCACATTCACCGGGACTGGTTCTTAGAGGCCGAGGCCGATACCAATACCGATTAGTAACGGTTAATGTAACCGATAACCGGGACTGGTTCTTAGAGGCCGAGGCCGATACCAATACCAATTAGTAACGGTTAATGTAACCGATAACCGGGACTGGTTCTTAGAGGCCGAGGCCGATACCGATTAGTAACGGTTAATGAAACCGATAACCGGGACTGGTTCTTAGAGGCCGAGGCCGATACCAATACCAATTAGTAACGGTTAATGTAACCGATAACCGGGACTGGTTCTTAGAGGCCGAGGCCGATACCAATACCAATTAGTAACGGTTAATGTAACCGATAACCGGGACTGGTTCTTAGAGGCCGAGGCCGATACCGATTAGTAACGGTTAATGTAACCGATAACCGGGACTGGTTCTTAGAGGCCGAGGCCGATACCGATACCGATTAGTAACGGTTAATGAAACCGATAACCGGTACTGAATGAAGATTTTGGAATGTTACAAACTCCAACACAAAACTTGGTTTTGTGTTTGTTGTGTGTGTGTGTGTGTGTGTGTCTGTGTGTGTGCGTGTCAGGGCGAGAATTTGTGTGGGTTTGTGTGTGTGTGTGTGTGTGTGTGTCAGGGTGAAAATGTGTGTGTGTGTGTGTGCGCGTCTGTGTGCATGTGTGTGTACGTGGCATGTGTGTGTGTGTGTGCGCGTGCGTGCGTGCCTTAAGGCGAGTATGTGTGTGTGTGTATCAGGGTGAAAATATGTGTGTGTGTGTGTGTATCAGGGTGAAAATATGTGTGTGTGTGTGTGTGTGTGTGTGTGTGTGTGTGTGTGTTGTGTGTGTCTGTGTGTCTGTGTGCATGTATGTGTGTGTGTGTTAGGTGAAATGTTGTGTGTGTGTGGGTCTGTGTGCATGTGTGTGTGTGTGCTCGTCGTATGCGGCGCGTCTTTAAGGCGAAAATATGTGTGTGTGTCAGGGTGAAAATATGTGTGTGTGTCTGTGTGTGTCTGTGTGCATGTGTGCGTGTGTGTGTGCGTTTCAGGGCTTGGTGAATTTGGGGTTTGTGTGTGTGTGTCAGGGTGAAAATGTGTGTGTGTGTGTAAGTGTTGTGTGTGTTGAAAATGTGTGTGTGTGTGTGTGTGCGTCGCGTGCGTGTGCCTTTAAGGCGAGTATGTGTGTGTGTGTCAGGGTGAAAATATGTGTGTGTGTGTGTGTGTGTGCATCTGTTTGTTTTGTGTGTGTGTGTGTGTGTGCGTGCGTCTCTGTGTGCGTAGGTAAAGCGTGCGTGTGTTTGGCGTGTATGTGTGTGCGTGCCTTTTCGTGCGTGTCTTTGTGTTTGCATGTGTGTGTGTGCGTGCGTGCGTTTGCGTGCGTGCGTGTTTGGTGTGTGTGTGTGTGTGTGTGTGTGTGTGTGTGTGTGTGTGTGTGTGTGTGTGTGTGCGTGTGTGTGTATGTGTGTGTGTTAAATGCTTTAAGCATTATTTAATGAATTTAAAAGGTTCAACATAACAGCCAATGAAAGAGTCAGAGAGTGTTGTGGGCGGGACATTAAAAGCTGCTCCATGCATCTTGTGTTCAGTGTTCACTGTGATTTCTGCCAGAATCTGTACCAAACAAAGATGGTTTCTGTAGTCTGGAGGTCAGGATTTGTAGGCCAGGATGTCTCTGCAGCACCACAACACTTTATTTTAGAACGGTTTGACACGTTTTGCCTTTAACAAATATTCTGCCCCCCCCCTGTGATTTGGACACTGCTCTAGTCCATATTGCGATTTCGATAAAATTGCGATTCATTGTGCAGTCCTAGTTTAAAATGTGACAAAAGTTGTTTGTTGGATTAAATGATTGTGAAGAATGTGTCTCAACACACCCCTGGAGAAGTATTTTAGTCAGCCAGACATTAGACACAGCCCTGTCCCATTCTAAACCATCCCCGTTCCTCTTCTCTAACGACCATCTGGTATCCGACCAGCACCTTTCTGTTTCTAATTCCACTCCGACAGATCAATCCTCATTAACATCCGGGCCTGGAGGCGCTGCTCCCTCGCATGCATCCTCAACCACCACAGTGTGTCTGTGTGCGTGTGTGTGTGTGCGCGTGTGTCTGTGTGTCAGAGCGAGAATGTGTGTCTGTGTGTGTGTCTGTGTGCGCGTGTGTGTGTCTGTGTCTGTGTGTGTGTGTGTCAGGGCAAGAGAGTGCGTGTGTGTGTTTGTGTGTGTGTGTCAGAGCGAGAATATATATGTGTGTGTGTGTGTGTGTGTGTGTGCGTGTCAGGGCGAGAATATGTGTGTGTGTGTGTGTGTGTGTCAGAGCGAGAATATGTGTGTGTGTGTGTGCGCGTGTGTGTCTGTGTCTGTATGCGTGTGTGTCTGTGTGTGTGTCTGTGTCTGTATGCGTGTGTGTCTGTGTGTCTGTGTGTGTGTGTCAGGGCAAGAGAGTGCGTGCGTGTGTGTTTGTGTGTGTTTCAGGGTGAAAATATATATGTGTGTGTTTGTGTCAGAGCGAGAATATGTGTGTGTGTGTGTGTGTGTGTGTGTGTCTGTGTGCGTGTGAGCGTGTCAGGAATATGTGTGTGTGTGTGTGTGTGTGTGTGTGTGTGTGTGTGTGTGTCAGGGCAAGAGAGTCGCGTGCGCGGGTGTTTGTGTGTGTTTCAGGGTGAAAATATATATGTGTGTGTTTGTGTCAGAGCCGAGAATATGTGTGTGTGTGTGTGTGTGTGTCTGTGTGTGTGTTGCGTGTAGGGCGGTGAATATGTGTGTGTGTGTGTGTGTGTGTGTGTGTGTGTGTGTGTGTGTGTGTGTGTGTGTGTGTCAGACCGAGAATATGTGTGTGTGTGTGTGTCTGTGTGCGTGTGTGTCAGAGCCGGTGAATGTGTGTGTGTGTGTGTCTGTGTGCGGTGTGTGTGTCAGAGCGAGAAATATATGTGTGTGTGTGTGTGTGTGTGTTTATGCATGTTTCGTGTATGTGTGTGTACGTTTATGTATGTGTTGTTGTTTGGCGTATGTGTGTGTGTGTGTGTGTGTGTCTGTGTGTGTTTTTTTTTTTTTTTTTTTTTTTTTTTTTTTTTGTTTTTTTTTTTTTTTTGCGTGCGTGTGCCACTGGCCTCCGTTTGTACCTCCTTGTGATCCAAAAGCTACGGAAAAAAAAAGCCGATAAACCGATGAACTCACAGATGTGACCAGTTCCAGGTCCTAGCGTCACGCTGGAGTCCCGAGCCTGGTGTGAGACCGTGACGTTCACACGGCCTCGATCAACACCGTGATGCACGCTCGGGGAGGGAACAATTATGCAATCGGAGTTAACTATAGCACGCTGAAGAACTGTAATACAATACAATGTTCCACAAACACTTTCCATTACTAGCTCAGCTCGGTCACATACGCTCACGTCACCTTAGGAGAGCTGTTTATCGAGTCATCTTTATTTCTATAAGCACATTTAAAGCAACAGAAGCTGCTCCACAGTGGTTCCCGGTCGAGACACATGGTTTAAGATCTGCCTCGATACAGGTAAACATTACCGAGAGAAAAAGGTATATGGGTCAAAGACGGATAAGCGTTGAGTGAAACGTCAAAAGAGATACCGAGTCACTTCCGCAACCAGAGCCGCTCAGAAAGTGCACGGTCACTGACTACGTTTACAAGCTGTCAATTTTCGGGTTATGGTCGGGTTAAGGTCACTATTCGGGTTTCTGAAACATTCGGAATAACCCGTTTACATGCGTGAGCAGAGAGAGTTACTCCTGTATACGCGGCATCTGTAATCAAATGGCGATATCCCGATGTAAACGGCGACGCACGGTTAGTGTCTGGACGTAGCCTACGGACAACCTTAAGACGCCATAACTTTTCGGTCCCCTTCTTATAAATCTCACTATCTCGGTACTTTCTGCCGTCAACAGAAGACATTATATTCATGGTTTTCACCACACTGATGAAGAAATTGGTTTCCTCCTCGCTCCAAAAGTGTGGTGCTGTGCTGCGTCTCGCCATGTTTACCTCTACTTCCTGTTTACTTCTGGTATACTGCGCGCAGGTTTTCTGCATTGACATATATATATATATATATATATATATATATATATAAAACTATATTATTATTGTATATAATTATTATTATAACTATGTTTTCTGGCGCATACAAGAAGTTCCTCTACTCAAAAGACCAAGACTCCTTGCGAATAGAACATGCGCAGAACACAAATCAATGTTCCTTGTGATGGGGATATGCCGATACGCGTTTACATGACCAAAATTTCGGGTTAGAAAAGGGGTAACCCAGGGATCATTTTCGGGTTTTTAAAAACAGGAATATGAGCATATTCGGGTTTTTGCCGGTGTTTACATGGCCGTGCGCGACCGTGTTATTGCTAATATTCTGGTTTTGAACGGGTTATTGGCTGCATGTAAACGTAGTCACTGTTGTGCTCTAACTTTCTTTAACTTTACAATTATATTTCTGTTGCAACTGGCAGCGATTGACACGTAACTTACTGCGATTTGTTACTCGTCAATTGCTGCCAGTTATCTATTTTGCATTTCACGATACACTCTAAGGAATAAATCCGTAAAATTAACAGAAAAAGTTCTGGCACCTCATTACCTGGACTTTGCCCCGCAATTAAAAAAAATTTAATTACGTTATGTAGCTACAGTTAAAATACAGAATATTTTCTGTTAGGCCGAATACAATTCTGCTCAGTTAGTAAACTTCTGAAAACGTAAAAAAAAAACAAAAAAAACACACACCGGGCAGCGTAGCGCAGCTATTTTTTTATTTCAGCGCCCATGTTATCCAATCTGTCCGTTTAGATTGGGCAGTGGTGGCCTAAAGGTTAGAGAAGCGAGCTGTTGACCGGGAGGTCGTCGGTTCAATCCCCCTGACCAAGAGGATAAAATCTGGGTGGGGGGAAAGTCAAAGAGCAGCGCTTGTCCCTCCCTCATCACCACCACTGAGGTGCCCTTGAGCAAGGCCCTTAACCTCCAACGGCTCCAGTGGAGCTGCTCAGCTCCCAGCAGATCAGACTGGGGTTGTACTAATATATATATATATATATATATATATATATATATATATATATATATATATATATTTATATATATATATATATTTTTTAATTTATTTTTTTACCATTAGATATATATATATATATTTTATATATATATATATTTTTTTTTATTAATTTTTTTTACCATTAGATATATATATATATATATATATATACACACTGTATCGTACTATATTGTACTATATCATTTCGTCGTCTCCTCTATTTCTTGCGCGCGAGCCGGAAGGTAATCACATACAGGAAGACCACGGTGCAGCCGGATACTTTACAAAAATAAAACACATTTCAAAATAAAACAACCAGGTTCGTGGTGATTTTGGCGGTCTTGACTTCTCGCAGCGAGACACATGAAGAGGGCACACGGAGAGAGAGAGACCGACAGACAGATGGAGAGAGAGAGTGACACACACACACACACACACACACACACACCACACAAACAAACACACACAAACAAATACGCACAGACACACACACACACACAGACACACACAAACAAACACACACACAGACACACACAAACAAATACGCCCCACACACACACACACACACACACACACACACACACACACACACACACAGACACACACAAACAAATACGCACAGACACACACACACACACACACACACACACACACACACACACACACACACACAGACACAAACACACACACACACAGACACACACAAACAAACACGGACACACACACACAGACACACACACACAAACACACACAAACACACACACAAACAAACAAACACACAATTATTAATAACAGTTTTCCCCACTCATCCTGTCTTTTTCTATCGGTGAGAGATAGAGAGAAAGAGAAAGAGAAAGAGAAAGAGAGAGAGATATATAGATAGATAGATAGATAGATAGATAGATATGCCGATACGCGTTTACATGACCAAAATTTCGGGTTAGAAAAGGGGTAACCCAGGGATCATTTTCGGGTTTTTAAAAACAGGAATATGAGCATATTCGGGTTTTTGCCGGTGTTTACATGGCCGTGCGCGACCGTGTTATTGCTAATATTCTGGTTTTGAACGGGTTATTGGCTGCATGTAAACGTAGTCACTGTTGTGCTCTAACTTTCTTTAACTTTACAATTATATTTCTGTTGCAACTGGCAGCGATTGACACGTAACTTACTGCGATTTGTTACTCGTCAATTGCTGCCAGTTATCTATTTTGCATTTCACGATACACTCTAAGGAATAAATCCGTAAAATTAACAGAAAAAGTTCTGGCACCTCATTACCTGGACTTTGCCCCGCAATTAAAAAAAATTTAATTACGTTATGTAGCTACAGTTAAAATACAGAATATTTTCTGTTAGGCCGAATACAATTCTGCTCAGTTAGTAAACTTCTGAAAACGTAAAAAAAAAACAAAAAAAACACACACCGGGCAGCGTAGCGCAGCTATTTTTTTATTTCAGCGCCCATGTTATCCAATCTGTCCGTTTAGATTGGGCAGTGGTGGCCTAAAGGTTAGAGAAGCGAGCTGTTGACCGGGAGGTCGTCGGTTCAATCCCCCTGACCAAGAGGATAAAATCTGGGTGGGGGGAAAGTCAAAGAGGCAGCTTGTCCCTCCCTCATCACCACCACTGAGGTGCCCTTGAGCAAGGCCCTTAACCTCCAACGGCTCCAGTGGAGCTGCTCGCGCCCAGCAGATCAGACTGGGGTTGTACTAATATATATATATATATATATATATATATATATATATATATATATATATATATTTATAT